>NW_015638023.1:63038-86920 GCF_001515625.1 Sinocyclocheilus rhinocerous | reverse complement strand
GTTTTGTAAAAATCGACGCGTTTCAAAAAGGCGGGGCATAGAGGAGAAACAATAATGTACAGTATGTGGAAAATAATGTGTTTTTTTAACTTTAAACCGCATAAACACATTTCATTACACCAAATACACAAAATAATGTTCTTTTTAGCAGCATCATATGACCCCTTTAATGTCACCTGTGTTCAGTCTAATTTCCTACTTTGTTCACGCCGGCCCTGTATTTTCTGCTTTAGTTCTGCCGTCTGTGTTTACACTGCATTTTCATTCTTTCATACAGTTCATGTTCCAACAAAAGTTTAGTTCTAAATTTTAAGTGCCATTGTTTAGAAAATGCTTTGTTGACTGACGTTTCATAGACATTCAGTTGTTATGGTTTCAGCTTTTATGCCATGTGTTTCTATCTGTATCTTAAATAAGAAGGGTTGATGATATTTTAAATGTATTGATGTCACTGTTATATAAGTTACTACACAACTGCAGTCACAGTTCTAAAGTGCTCGTGGCGGCGTGTTGCAACAGAAATATTCTCCATATACTCAGAAAACAGATACAGCTTTAACTCTCTGCAGAACTAATCTCTCCGTCTCCGTCTCTGGCTGTATGCAGATTTCCTAAAGGTGCTCCGATTGTTTTTGTTGTCAAATACGTTATGGGATGTTGATGCGTTATAGAAACGAAAATGGTGTGTAAAATTGATTTTAAGATTAAGAAATAGATGATAATGAACTTTTTGGCCAAATTAGAAAAGGATTTAACATAAACCCTACCACACATTTGTGAATCAGTGGGACAGAACTTGACGTTTGTAATGCTTACTGCTTCAGAACACATTTAAGAAGCTGCTCGAGCCAGTTTTCGACGCTCCTCAGATGAGATAAAGTCTTTGGACCGGATGACAGAGCTGCGAGTCTAAACTTTAAAACGTTCCTGTTGTCTGTTAAACCTTTAATTTCATGGCACATTTTAGTCTGTCAAATTACAGCATCAACTGGATTATTATTATTTTAACTTTATTTTTTGTGTGTGTTCATGAACAGAATAGATTGAGCTAAAAAATGCTTGGCAGAGTTGAAGGAACCTGAGCTCATACTTCAGTCAGTAAAATATAAGGTTCCTCTAAATGAGTCCACTCATAATATAAATTATATATATATATATAAAATTGCAACACAAGTGAACATTGTCACAGCTTTATTTAATTTGAATTCGTAAATAGAGGTTGACATCCGCTTGTAGAACATGCTCCGTATGTCTTCACGCTGAACGTGATGCAGGTGATGAACTATGATAGTTTTTATGTTCGTTTCTCGCTGTACAACTTTGTCAGTTTGTCAGTTTTGAATAAAGTTGTGGGAGTTTTAGCATTTAGTGAAGTGCGTGAATAAAATACTATTAAAACAAACCATGCATGTTACAGATTTTTTTATTTATTTTTTGTGGCGCTGTGTGCAGATGGAAACAATCGAAAAGCTTTGGATTAATGTTTTATTATTATTTCAGTTACTGTCATAGACATACTGTTTCTCTGTAAAATCAGCATGTAGCAATTTCACCAAAAAACTGAACATCACTGACCATCAAGCAAGTGTTTATCAGGTTAGAGCTGATTATTTACTCCTAAACTCTCATTAAAACAAAACAAGGTGTTGTATATTTGAGACCACTGTGTGCTGCTCACAATATGTTACATGCATGCACACAGAACAGTGGTGAATGAGTTTTTCATATATTTAGATTTCCTTTCATATACAAATCTACTTTGACATATTTGTGGGTTTTCAACCATTCAATCACGATGACTGATTCTGTACTTCCATGTTTTGTTCAAAGTGTTCATGTAGCTCAAAGTACATGATACCAAATGAAACGCAAATAATGGAACTAAAATCCACTAGCACAAATAATAAGCAAAGTCAAGTGAAAAGTACAAATATACAAATATCTGAAATGTCAGGTAATAAAAAAAAAAAAGGAATGAAGTAAAACTGTACAAAACAGGAATGACTAATTAATTACTAAAACCTAAAAAATGACCAGTATCTGAACTAAAAAACTGAGCATTTTAACAGCTGACGAGCTGCAAAGTAAGACGAACTAACTGGATTCTTTTAGAGGTGAAGCTGTTGTCGTTAGAGAAGGCAAATTAAATGAAGATTTCACATGCATATTTGTGTTGATCTTGTAGATACCGATCCCTCCGCATGCTCAGGGGTTTACAACATTAGCAAGCTGCAACTTTCTTTTTACAAGGTTAGTTTGGCTCAAGAGGGACACGAGCTGGTTTGGAACATTGGTCGTCTCTTGTCTCATGAAAAATCATTTCACACACGCTGCGGTCTCGTAATCCGGGTCAAACACTGCACTGTGGTTAGAAACAGGTGCAACAAAAGATGCAAACATGCTCTGGTCAGACCTTCTGGTCTCTGGTTCAGTCCGGGTGTTTTGTAGTTTTTCTCCTGTAATGCACGCCAGTCAATAACCCACGCCTGCCTTCCGCTGCGTTACATGGAGCTACGCTGAGCCACGGTTACGCGTCACTGGAGGCGCAGAGAGTTTTCTGCAGTGTTTGTACAGCTCATTAGAGAAAAGAACAAAACAGTCATCGCTAGACAATATGTGTTTAGGACTAAAGCGTGAACGCTGTCCAAGTAAACATGCTGAAAAGGCTTTCTCTTCTCTAAAGTCAACCCACTGGAATTATGGGTAACGTGTTTATGACATTACTGACTTAAGGCAAAGTTCTTCAGAATTCATTCGTAGTTCATTCATGAATCCCAACAAAGGCACTCAGTCTTTGAGAAACATCTGTAAAGTGGCACTGATGCGTCACGGCGCCACCGTGTGGTCAATCCCTGTAGTGTTTATGGTGAAGTAGTCTAGTGTCTTACTAAATAAACGGCGGGTTTCTGGAGCCTGTAGAGGGTTAGTTGGGCGCTGTTTCTCCATCCGTCCCTCTGTCAGAACGATCTGCCGGCTGACATCTGCGACGAGGTGTGCGCGCATCCAGCCAAACATCTCAAGTGACTTCAGCTCGAGCGCGTTGCGTTGGGGCCACAGTGCTAGCGGGCTACAGCGCTAACGCGGCGAGTTAGCCTTTACCCTGACGTCTCTCTCTGCTCAGTGAGGATCTCCGTCAGACGAGACCAAGTCAAACTGACACAGAGACCCAGAAGAGCTCAGAGCTCTGGGAAAACTCTCGTCCCCTACATCGGCGGCTCCTCTTCCATGGGTTCATCCTCCGTCCTGAGCAGAAACACAGCAAAGACGGTCACACGACAGAACCGAAGGACAGGTGGAAGGAAGAAAGCAGGGAAAGCGGATGTACCTTTTCTCCAGTGCTGCGACAGATAAAGAAGCCATTGCCGTCACCGTCTCGTTCTCCTCAGAGTCGCCTCTCTGAGCTTCCAGCAGAGACAAACCCGCGCTGGGCGCAACCCGCTGGACACACCGCCAGTACTGACCTAAACACAGAGAACAGGACACACAATCAGCTCCACAGGACCCTTCCAGCGTCAGTTCAGCTCCACTGACAGCATCTGTGGCCTTCAGTTTGTACAACAAGCCAAATTCAGAGTTCAGCATGGCGTCGATCACGGCTTTGATTCGCAGGGTTCTGAGAACATGTACAGCTCATCTCGACCGCAACACAAACCGTTCTGGATTATGGGGTCTGTACATAAAATAAAAATATTTACACAGAGAAGAGGTCAGTAAGTGATTCTATCACGTATTTAATTGTGTTTTGCCCTGTAGACTTCCACTGTAAGACATTTCATTCTTCTTGAAAAGACCTGAATGACTCACTGTGATTTTCTAGGACTTTCTCTATGGAGCGCACAGCGTTTTCATTGGGTCTCTGCTTCAGGACGTCTGCAGAAAGCGGCTCTAGCTGTTCAACACAAAAACACAAGCAATCAAAGTCACAAATCTATCTGTAAAAAGTCACCTTACACAAATGAAAACTTACAAAGCAAAGGATGATGGGAACTCGTTTACCTCTATCCCCAGCAGCGCTGAGACGCAGGCCTCGGACGCGTCACATATGGCCCTGAGGTCATGACCTCCCTCCAGCGCCAGCACCACTCGACCCCCAGCTAACCCCATCAGCTGTTTAGTCAGGTGACCCAAACCTGTCACAAAACCATGTTGGTGGCTTTTACTGAAACCATCCAAACAACAAATACAGCTAGACACAAGTGAGTTCAGGTGTCTTGTTCACGGTACAGAGCGGCGCTTACATCTGGAGGAGAGTTTATATCCTCCCAGCGGAGGAGGGTGTCCTTCCACCGCATCAAACCCTGCCGACACCAGCACCAGATCTGGAGCAAACTCGCTAGCGATCGGCATAACCACCGTCCTGTGAGGTCAAGCATTCACAGAGACACAAACCTTCACATTATCAACTAAACGTGACTGCAGGTTATTTATGGGACAGACAGACATTGTGCAGTTCCTGCGAATCTTCAGCCTGGCGCAAAATATTAGTTTTTAAAAAAATTGCCTGCATACAATTTCTGAAACTATGGCTCCTAAACTCTACAAACAAAACATTACGGATCTCTTGCAAAAGCAAACACTTTTTTTCCCCCAAAGTATTTTAACTCCTATAAAAATTGTGTTTTTGCATTAAAGCTCTACACACAAATGATTGGCCAAACTACACACAGATATGAGAAATGGAAAACACTACTATCTTGTGTCTTTTGTTCAGTGTGCAGTGGAGTTTGTCACATGCACAAGTGCAAAAATACACTGTATAAACTGATGAACTTTACAGTTATTGAACTGGACTGAATCCTCACTGACCTGCACTGTAGAACCACACTATCGGCTTGTTAGAGCTGCTTTAATTTGAGTTTGTTACTCCTGCCGTCTGTTCTTCGTCTGTGAATTACTCGATTAGCTGGATTTTATTGTTGGCGATCTGACATGATCCAGGATTGTTTGGTTCTTCGAAGCTCATCCTGGAGTTGTTGTCATAGCAACAGGTCCGCTAGCTCAAACCTGCTCGGGAGCAGCTTATTTAACGAAAACAGGATTAGTTTGTCTCGTTTTAAGTGAAGATGATACTGAAAGTCTGTCCCAGCCACTGCTACTTTCTTACAAGAGCACCATACCGAACCAGGAAAATGAATTTTTAAAAATAATAATATTAATAATAAAATTAATTGGTAACACTTTACAATAAGGTTCATTAGTTAAAATGAACTAAGTTTGAGCAATACTTCTACAGCATTTATTAATCTTAGTTAATGTTAATTTCAACATTTACTACTGCATTATTAAAATCAAAAGTTGTGCTTGTTAACATTAGTTAATGCACTGTGAATTAACATGAACGAATGTATTTTCATTAACATTAACAAATATTAATAAATACTGTAATAAATGTATTGTTCATTGTTTGATCATGTTAGTTAATACATTAACTAACCCTAACTAATGGAACCCTATTGTAAAGTGTTAGCAAAAATGTAAAATATTTAGAAAATAATTAAAATGTTGCGTAATCTATAATAACAGACACGGCCAATTTGACTCGCGGTGAGATTTATTCGTGAAGGAATAATAATTGCAGTCAGACTCGCACACATGACGTACAGTTAGCCGTGCATTAATTTGAGCGGTGAGCTTTTATGCGGGTGATGCAGACCACTTCTCAAATCTCTAAATGCTTTTATGATGCACAATTAATTTAAACACAGTCAGTTATGTCTTAAGGGATTTAGAAACTTTAATTAATGCGGTCACACATAGCAAATCCCTTTCAAAATCAATGAATTGCTAATTACAATACTCTTGACATTGAAAAATGCAAAGCCTGTACAAATACTAGAAATGGTGAAAAATACTTGGGAATCATTTAACTAACTGTTACACATTTTATTTATGCGTTATAACTTTTGTGTAATTTTGCTCACTTGGCTGCGTCCCTGATCTTAATTACAGTATATGATGTCATTACGTTGATCTCTTGCTGCCAGCCAATCACTGCACTGCTATCATGGTTTCGAGTATCGGTATATATCTGCCCTTTCTGATGAACATGTCAACTCGGAGTAATGTTTGCAAACTTGCTTGAAGAACCGAATTAGCCAGAGGTCAGTTATCAGGATTATAAGATCTGGCATCTATCAAATCATCTCGGATGTGTTCAGCGAGGTACGAAGAACGGATCCCTGCTTTGACACGATCTGTATTGTATAAAGCATTATAGAAATAAAGGTGACTTGACTTGTATGGATATCCAGTGTAAGTACTGTACACAGTGCTTTATACAATACAGACGGTTTCAAAGCAGCTTTAGTGATGAACAGGAAAACAGTGATGCAAACAAAATTAAATTCTGCTGTAAGGTAGCTCTTGAAAGAGGACAACAGGTAAACAGTCAACATTCAGTCGAAATCAGTTCATTGTTCAATAACTCTGTAAATCCATTAATTATGAAATGAGTTTAATTACTCTATAAAGCAGCTAGAGTTTGGATTTCTAAATGATCTAATTAGGTATATTTACACTACAAAAATAAATGCAAGGAGGTAAAAATAATTTATTTCTTCCGCAAAACATTAAGTTTTGATTTCTAAGTGAACAAATGATGTAGAAATGGTTTCACACATGATCATTAGCTGTAGGTAATCAGCAAATAAGTGTGGCATTTAAATGGCAGCGTTTCTCAAATTAAACAAGTGCTGTTGGTTTAGAAAGATTTGTCTAATGCAGAGAACTGTGGTGATTTTACATTGTTTTCTACATAGCTCACATCTAACTGTATTCTGTTCAACAGTCGAAATCAGATTCTGTCCTTAAAACCACAAGAACGAGCGACTGCTCGACAAACAACACAACTCGTGTGTGTGAGCGAGAGTGTGATCATGTATTTAAACACTAAATCACCTCCTGAAGTCTTAAAGCATCAGTCACACTCACAAACAGCTGACCGCTGATGAACAGATCTGATGAAGTGAACAGAACTGACGAGCAAATGAAGAGCGAGCGGAACGTGTTCGATGAGAGACGCTTTTACCTGAAGGCAGCGAGGTATTCTGCGTCACCCATCGGTGGATCCAGACCTCCAGTAAACGCCACGTTGACGTTGAAACCGACTCCCGGCCCACTGCCCACCTGTTCAGAGGAAGTGCTGCACGAGTTAGGAATAAATCAAACTTCCCACAATCCACGCACTCGTATCACTGCATTACCTCTTCAGGAGCGCCGCTGCCCGGAAAGAAATTACCATCATCGTATCGATGAAGTGAAACGTACAGAACTCTGGGATCGTCATAGAACGCTTGTTGAGTTCCGTTGCCATGATGAACGTCCTGAATGTGGTTTAAGAAAAATTATCAAATGTTAAACGGAAAGAAAAGAAAATACAGAAGTGCCAAATAATTCTTCTAAATAAACTCACCCAATCAACAATCAGAATTTTGCCGACATCGAGTCTTTGCTGTAGGAGTTTAGCTGCTATGGCAACAGAGTTAAAGTAACAGAAGCCCCTGTGATTGGACGAGAGCACCAATGTTACAGGAGTAAAGGAAGACAGCACAGAGCGACACTAACACAGAGACGCGTCTCACATGGGCGTGCTCTCCTCTGCGTGGTGTCCCGGCGGCCGGACCACAGCGAAGCCGTTCTGCAATGAAGCCAGAGACACACCGCTCTACGTCAATCAAATAATACAGACAGACATACAGATACACATAAAGAGAGAAAGACAATGGCAGACGGCAACCTTCAGCTCTCCTGATGCCACTTTGAAGACGAGTTCGACCACAGAACCGACGGCCAGACGCGCTGCGCTCGACGAGTGAACTTCATTCCAGACCGTGTCACTGTCGACCTTCACAGACAAAGCAGAAACCTTCCTTACATGCTGCACAAATGATGAAGAGATGGTTGAGACGCACTTCATTTAATTCTACTCACCCCAATACCGCCACACGGCAGCCTGACGAACATGGAGATGACAGAACCTGAGCCAGACAGAGAGAAGATGACTTATCAGAGATGCAGTCTGTGTCTGAGTGAAGCAGGGGTGTCCAAACACGCTCCTGGAGGGCCGCTGTCCTGCAGAGTTCAGCTCCAACCCCAACAAAACACACCTAAACCAGCTAATCAGGGTCTAACTAGGTATACTAGAAACTTCCAGGCAGGTGTTTGGGAGCTGGTTGGAGCTAAACTCCACCCCTGGAGTAAATGATGACAGGATCTTCTTTTGACTTGGACATGACTTACTGTCCAGTTTCTGCCGTAGTGGGTTGGTCCCATACAACATGACATGAGCTTCAGAATGAACCGTCTGCAGTTCCTCTAATGTGGCTTTTCTCCCACGGATACACTGAAAATACAGGACAGAGAGATTGAGTAGAGCACGAGAGCGCCCCCTGCTGACACATCATGAGGTGTACTGCCTGCAGCTCAGCGCCTGAGGAAAATAAAACAACAACAGGGTCCAAAACCAGCACTCGCCAGTGAAACGCAGCTCTAATATTAGGAAGGGCAGCACAATGCACAATTTGAATCAAACTTTAAGGATGACAATCTTAAACTCACATAAGTGATTCAGAGAAAAATGGGACTCGCGTGTTTGTGAACAACTATCTATATAAAAATTGACCATCAGAAGATTTTTTCCTGAACGTTATGTGGAAAATTCCTCACATTAAAATAGCAAAACAAATTCACAATGTGTCTAGAGGTTTTTGTTAGGCTTTTGATTCAGCTCAAGCATCAAGCTGTTCATCAGAAACGGACAAATAACTCCAATATTACAGAAGAAAAAAAAAAAAAGATTTATTTTAAGGAAAATGACAGAGTTTGGTACCAAACCGCGACAAACGCCAGTCGCCCTTCTCTGCAGAACGCGATATCTTTTACCTGAAGGCAGCGAGGTATTCTGCGTCGCACATCGGTGGATCCAGACCTCCAGTAAATGCCACGTTGACGTTGAAACCGACTCCCGGCCCACTGCCCACCTGTTCAGAGGAAGTGCTGCACGAGTTAGGAATAAATCAAACTTCCCACAATCCACGCACTCGTATCACTGCATTACCTCTTCAGGAGCGCCGCTGCCCGGAAAGAAATTACCATCATCGTATCGATGAAGTGAAACGTACAGAACTCTGGGATCGTCATAGAACGCTTGTTGAGTTCCGTTGCCATGATGAACGTCCTGAATGTGGTTTAAGAAAAATTATCAAATGTTAAACGGAAAGAAAAGAAAATACAGAAGTGCCAAATAATTCTTCTAAATAAACTCACCCAATCAACAATCAGAATTTTGCCGACATCGAGTCTTTGCTGTAGGAGTTTAGCTGCTATGGCAACAGAGTTAAAGTAACAGAAGCCCCTGTGATTGGACGAGAGCACCAATGTTACAGGAGTAAAGGAAGACAGCACAGAGCGACACTAACACAGAGACGCGTCTCACATGGGCGTGCTCTCCTCTGCGTGGTGTCCCGGCGGCCGGACCACAGCGAAGCCGTTCTGCAATGAAGCCAGAGACACACCGCTCTACGTCAATCAATAATACAGACAGACATACAGATACACATAAAGAGAGAAAGACAATGGCAGACGGCAACCTTCAGCTCTCCTGATGCCACTTTGAAGACGAGTTCGACCACAGAACCGACGGCCAGACGCGCTGCGCTCGACGAGTGAACTTCATTCCAGACCGTGTCACTGTCGACCTTCACAGACAAAGCAGAAACCTTCCTTACATGCTGCACAAATGATGAAGAGATGGTTGAGACGCACTTCATTTAATTCTACTCACCCCAATACCGCCACACGGCAGCCTGACGAACATGGAGATGACAGAACCTGAGCCAGACAGAGAGAAGATGACTTATCAGAGATGCAGTCTGTGTCTGAGTGAAGCAGGGGTGTCCAAACACGCTCCTGGAGGGCCGCTGTCCTGCAGAGTTCAGCTCCAACCCCAACAAAACACACCTAAACCAGCTAATCAGGGTCTAACTAGGTATACTAGAAACTTCCAGGCAGGTGTTTGGGAGCTGGTTGGAGCTAAACTCCACCCCTGGAGTAAATGATGACAGGATCTTCTTTTGACTTGGACATGACTTACTGTCCAGTTTCTGCCGTAGTGGGTTGGTCCCATACAACATGACATGAGCTTCAGAATGAACCGTCTGCAGTTCCTCTAATGTGGCTTTTCTCCCACGGATACACTGAAAATACAGGACAGAGAGATTGAGTAGAGCACGAGAGCGCCCCCTGCTGACACATCATGAGGTGTACTGCCTGCAGCTCAGCGCCTGAGGAAAATAAAACAACAACAGGGTCCAAAACCAGCACTCGCCAGTGAAACGCAGCTCTAATATTAGGAAGGGCAGCACAATGCACAATTTGAATCAAACTTTAAGGATGACAATCTTAAACTCACATAAGTGATTCAGAGAAAAATGGGACTCGCGTGTTTGTGAACAACTATCTATATAAAAATTGACCATCAGAAGATTTTTTCCTGAACGTTATGTGGAAAATTCCTCACATTAAAATAGCAAAACAAATTCACAATGTGTCTAGAGGTTTTTGTTAGGCTTTTGATTCAGCTCAAGCATCAAGCTGTTCATCAGAAACGGACAAATAACTCCAATATTACAGAAGAAAAAAAAAAAAAGATTTATTTTAAGGAAAATGACAGAGTTTGGTACCAAACCGCGACAAACGCCAGTCGCCCTTCTCTGCAGAACGCGATATATCCGCTCCACCAATCACAGCGCACCATTCCACGCACTCTAGACAGTAACAACCAATCACAGCGCACCATTCCACGCACTCTAGACAGTAATGGCGGCGCTTTGAATACACCCGGCATCCTAGTTTTCCTCATCTATTTTGTGATCAACAAACAAACTTAGGGCTGCATGATAACTTGTGTATTTTCAACAGTTTCAATATGAAAAATAAATTTGATATTGATTCAATGGATTTATTGCATTTTGGGGAAAAAACATTTTTTTATAAGAAATCTTTGAAAATCAAAATCTGGATTAGAATTTTTAATGTTATTATAACCTAAAGATGCTATGTGAAAGATTGAAACAGAAAATAATGGTTTTCATCTAGCCACTTTCTTGGTAAAGAAAACACATTTTTACTCAAATTAATCAAAATGGATTTATAGCGTTTTGGAACCAAACTCTTCAAATATTCTTGGCCAGTAAATTTCACCATTGGCAGGTGTGACCAAAGATTACTCCTGGACCCTTACAGCACAAACAGGAATGTTGGTAGTGTTCACGTGGCTCGTGACTCATGTTATCAGATGTGTCCCACCTCGCACTGGCTGCGCAGGCCCGTCTCCTGCAGCCGAGACCAGATGCTCTGGATGCGCCCGGCGTGTTCGGGGTGTGTGTTGCTGTTGCCACACATGCACTGGTGCTTCTGCATGAGAGAGTCGTACACCAGACCTACAGAAAAATGCACAAGGCACATGCAGAAACTTTCACTGGAGCGTTCATGAATTCTGTATTAAAGGCAAGGCAAGGCAAGTTTATTTATATAGCACATTTCATACACAATGGTAATTCAAAGTGCTTTACATAAAAGGAAGTAAAATAATCATAAAAAAGAATCACAACACTAAAACAAGGAATTTAAATGATTTAAAAATTGATTTAAAATGAATTTAAAACAGTTAAAAATAGAAAATGATTATACATAAAATATAGTGCAATCAGTTCGGACATCGCACAGTGCTCATTCATGAAGTCGCCGCAAAAAAAATGGCTGCCCACTGCTCCGGGTGTGTGTTCACAGTGTGTGTGTGTTCACTGCTGTGTGTGTGCACTTTGGATGGGTTAAATGCAGAGCACTAATTCCGAGTATGGGTCACCATACTTGGCCACATGTCACGTCACTTTTTCACTTTCAGTAAATGCACAGCTAAACAGATGAGTTTTGAGTCTGCATTTAAATGTGACTAATGTTTTAGCACATCTGATCTCTTCTGGAAGCTGATTCCAACTGCGGGCGGCATAATTGTCTCTGTGCTGTGATGCGGTCGGAAACCAGATTGAAAATTGTCCAGGTATCCATTTGAGTTTAAGTATTTGTTCAGCTGATTAAAGACTACCTTTTCAATAATCTTGCCTATAAAAGGAAGATTTGATATTGGTCTATAGTTGCTCAAAATGGTGTTATCAAGATTGCTTTTTCAGTCACAGTTCAGTTCAGTTTAAAGTTACAGAGAGGGCAGTACGGTGTGACGCACCTGTGGTAAAATGAGGTCTGGAAGGCTGTTCCTGCAGGCTGATGAATGAGGCAGACGCAGGAGATGACTGGGCTCTGGACAGAGGACGGTGCCCTGGGAAACTGACCGATGCACCGGCCGACTCCATGGATGCTTGGTAGTTTCTGAGCTGATGGATCCTCTGCTGCTCCAGTAGAATAGCCTGCTGCTCTCACACACACACACACACACACACACACACACACATTACAGGTGCTGTGGACTGACAACCACCACAAGAGGGCGACACAAACAGCAGACACAGCATCTCTCTCTCCCATTGGTTCTCCTTGAGCTCTAGGTGTCTCGCACCTGTTTGAAGAGCAGCTCTTGTTCTTCCTGTCTCTGCTCCTCTGTGAGATCAGGAGGTTCCTGTTTAATGAGGAGGCTCATGGGAAGTGTTTCCGTCTGTGTGGCATCCTGCTGCTCTCGGAGCTCTTCCTCCGTCTCTTCTGGGTGGCTCTGGTGCTGCCGATCACAGGGTTTACTCAACATCTAACAGACAGACAGAGTAAAGACGATAAATCCTAATAAATCATTGTTTCAGGGTAGGGCTGGGTGGTATATCGAGTTTGTACGATATATCGATATATTCTTCATAAGCGATATGGTATGAAGCAATACCGTTTATATCGATATACAGTAGTTTGATACGAGCGCATCTGAAAAATAGTGGACGAGACAGAGTGAGCTGCTGCGGGGCAAGTGCATAATCCATTTTGTCCTAAACATGAGACATGCTTTATATTAAGGGCTTTAAAATAACTGGTAAGATATAGCATAAAAATACAGAGACTTTTTTGGCCCTATCGCCCAGCCCTATTTCAGGGTACACTGTTGTTGCTGAAAACGTATATTGAGTTTATTAGTCCTTTTGCTGATGCTTTTGTCCAAAGCAACTCACATTGCATGTTATCATTCCCTGGGAATCAAACCCATGACATGGCGTTGTTAGCACCATGCTCTACTTTTCACCATTTTACATTTTTTCACCATGCTTTCTTGAACCATATTGAGGTGTTCTCATTTAGACAGACAAAACAGCTGCTCTTCATTCAGGACTGCAGGGACTGTAGGAAAGAAAGTCAGGCGCCAGAGAACGTTACTGACGTCAGAGCCTCCTTTGTTGCCTCATCTTTATCTTTTCTTCCAAACAAGCGTTTCTTTTTTCCTTCCTTCTGAACATGAGGAACTCCAGAGTGAGAAGCTTCCAGCCGGAGACCCTCTGCTGAAAGACTGCTGTTCAGTGGTGTGTTTAAATACACAGACACGCAGAGACTCGCACGTGAGAAGCACACAGCCCTGCAGAGTTTAGCTTCAACCCTAATTAAATGCACCTGATCCAGTTCTTTAGGCTTATTTGAAAACTACATGCTATGTGTCGAAGCAGGAAATAAACTCTGCAGGGCGACTGTGGCTCTCCAGGAACTGAGTTTTGCACTAGGTTTGTAAAAAAAAAAAAAGTAGAATTTCAAATATTCGTCGAATTAAAAAAAAAAATCCACATTTTTAGTTCTGCCTCAGCCGTCAGGCAGCTTATCAGTGGCGCACGAAATGCGACGACGATGTAAGTGTCATTGCATTTGAACGCTTTTGTTAGCCTATCCAGTTGAACTCACTAGATGCGGCGCTGCTACGTTGTTCATTCAATATATTGCAGAAAACGAGCGCATCAGTGTGGAGATGTTGTTTACGTCAAAACTGAAACCAAGCCGTTCACACAGAACGCATATTTATCTCATTTTCTATAGGGACATCTATCATCTAAATTAATGTAAATTCAACTTTTAAAAATTCGAATATAATTTGAATTTTGATAATATTTAAGTAAAAAATTCGAATTTTGTTTTTCAGTCATTTTGACAGCCCTATTTTGCACCCTGCTGTAGAGCACCACTGAACAAGCCCGTTCTGCTGATATGAAACCTTGACCTTACATGACCTCAGCTGGCCACGTCTTATGTTCGGCGGGACTCGAAACTCAGCCCAGATCCTCAGCTGTCAACATACCATCATGTGCTGGTAAAATATCTGTTTCCTTGCAGCATTCACCATTAACCACATGAACGGTAACAGCAGTAAACAGAACCTCGGGGACGATATTAATCACATCCACCTGAGATATTCCCAACAACTGAGTCTCCGCTACAGCTAATTATTACAAGCGTTTCATCTGTCATGGTAGGGATAGGGTGAAGAGATTGATGTCTGACCTTGTTGATGTGGAGCTGCTGGAAGTGCTGCTTGTGTTTCTCCAGGAACTGCTGGTGCTGTTGTTGAACCACGAGCTGCTGGAGCGCCTGGCTGCTCTGGGGCAGAGGAGCCGACTGTGTGCGGCCCAGCGGCTGGTGCTGACGCAGCTTCTGCAGCGACCCCGCTCCCATACCTGCAACAACAGACAATCCTCATGAACACACGCATGCGGGCGCAAGGATACACTCACGACGGCTGGGCAGAGATAATCTGACAGCAGTCTCGGTTCAACTGAGTTTCCAAAACCGCTTGACACTGAAACACCCTGTAAAATATGTTAATTCATTCGGAGTTCTCCACAGACGTCACGACCGTCCATGCGTGGCTGACCTGGCATCTGAAGACGGCTTTGGGTCCCGCGGGTCTCTGCACCCATTTGATCGGGTTCATTGTTTCGCTTCCTGCTCCCATTCAGATAATTAGAGGCATATTCTTCTGGTCCTGTGGGAGCGCGAGTGAACCCAGCTGGCACGCGGTGCTGGCATGAAGATCGCTCCGCCTGGCACACCGTGTTCCTCTGACCTGCCGCGAGCGACTCGGAACACTGATCTAATTAACCGAGGGACCCCGGACTCGGGCCGCACCTCAGCGCCGTTCTGGGCAGCGGACTGTTCACACATTTCAAGGTTTATGTAACGCTTTGACAGCGGCCCTGGGAAATGCTCCGCGATCCGGGCCAGTAGCTATTACGCAAATAAAAAGGTTTGTAATGGCCTGCACACTGTTACTAAACCAGGACAGAAACTCAAAGAACTCTGAGCTCTACTCACCTGCGGCTAAAGGACTCGGTGGGGCTGATTGCTCCAGAAGGACCATGTGCTGCAGCAGTGCATTGTGGGAGTTTGCAGTGTCCGAATTGCCAAGAAATGACGGTAGGTGAGAGGCGACCAGGAACGGAGTGCTTATGGGTAAACCGGTCACAGACAAACATTCGCTGTCAGGCTGGGTAGACGTCACCTTGTTGAAGAAGCAACAAAATAAAACTGAGCCTTTTCCAAAGCATCACATGACGAAGCAAAAGGAAGATGAGTGCTGACCAAACGCTCCTAACCAGGTGGACAAATACAGGTCGATTATGACGGTTTCTCACACGCAGATCAGATCAGTACGGTATTAACTGTGAATGTTACAGTGTTACAGTCTAATTACTATGTTTATGTTCCAGTATAAATATCTAAACATCCTTTAAAAACAAATTTAATTAAAAGGCAAAACTAACTCAAATCAGACAACTTCAGAGAATCTGTCTTGAATTAAGTGCATTTTTCTAACCCCTTGTAAAAACGGTTGTAACAGCACAAGCTCAGTTAGGTCTGAACACTCACGTTGTTGGTGGCAGTGGCCGGCAGACCCAGGGTGATGTTGGGTAGTGAAGGAGACGTGTAGAGAGACAGCTGACTAACCGACCCGTCCTGACCAGCCGGCCTGTGAGACGACTGGAGCACATTCACATCAACACTTTTAGCAGATGCTTTTATCGAAAGCGATTTAAAATAGACGAACATAAGCAATTTACCACAGAGCCAACAGTATTCATAGTGTAGAATGCCAGGTTTATTAGAAAGCTAGACTAGGAAACAAGCTAGAGCAGAGATGAAATGTAGAGAAAGAAGAATTGTGTGTGTGTGTGTGTGTGTGTAAGAGGTCTGCACGGGCTTTAAACTGAAGCCCGTACCCGAGTTTTTCTTTCGCTACAAACCCGAAACCCAACCTGAAACCTGAGAGTAGTTCGGGACCCGTTGGGCTCGTGTCGGGTAGCAGACCTCTACACACACACACTCACAGACACTCACAGACACACACTCACACACACACACACACACACAGACACTCACTCACACACACACACACACTCACTCACACACTCACACACACACACACACACACACTCACTCACACACTCACACACTCACACACACACACTCACACACTCACACACACACACCAAACTAGCCTCACCTCAGTCACACTGATGCCGTTCTCGCACAGGTTTCCGTGTGAGCTGTTGTTTGGGGAACTGGGTCCAGATCCAGGAGCGCTGCTACACACCGAATCTACGGACCATCAGAAGAAGAGACAGAGTTTGTCTGTGTGAAAACAGTCACGTGTCCATGCCAGCAAACATGCATCTTGCATCACCTGCCATGTCCAGAGAGCGTTTCTTGAGCGTGCTGATGGGACTGTCTTTGCGGCGCAGTAACGGGCTGCTCCTCCGCTCCGACACCTTCTGCTTCAGCCGCGAACGCAGCTTCAGGTTCGGTTCAGACGCTACAGCGACACACACAATGACAGAAGCTGTTTTCACGTGCTGCCTCGCTATATGTAGAAACTGTGAATAGAGTGCATGTTTCATTCAGAACGAGGTTTGTCCAACTGCTCCATGCCATCACAGGCACAAGTGCAGATGCTAGTAATACTAGAGTTACTAGCGGGAGATTCTGTAGGCCTCACCACAGAACAAACACAAGCGTCATTACAGCACACGCAGGCGATGATGCTCACCGATACATACGGAGTGGAAACCTAACACAGAAGAGTGAGGTGAGGGAGAAAACATAACCTGGAAACCAGCTTCACAAGAGCAAAGTAATGATTGCAGACTACCCACAATGCTTCAGTACATTCTCACATGATTCTCCATGGATTTATCAGAGACTCTATGCGCTGCCTGGCACCGATTCATGAGGTTTGGTAAGTTACTATGAGCACGTCCACAGAGGTTTTGCTGTCGGGTATGAACAGCAGCAGATGCAGAGCCTCTTCTTCAACACAGAATGGCTCAGATCGTGACGTGTGCCATATTCTCTCATTTGATTTTCAAGATGACGATCAACTGCACGCGTCAGACGTCGCTCTGCGTGCTCTCCATCCGGCAGTAGATTTACCTCTGTTTGACATCTTAAGTCAGAATCTCAGCATTACAAGAAAAGGTCGATTCATTCGGCTGTTGTCCCGCTCTCTATTCATTCAGTCGTTACTGGAAATGATGCTCGTGGCTCTGTGAAATACGGGAGGCTCCTAACAAACGGCTTTCCATTAACATAAGCAAATTCCACAAACTCGTCACTAGACGGGAAAAGCGCAGAGAATGAATCGGGTTATTGAGGAGAGCCGCTGCTCTGGGACGAGCCATCCGATCACTTCACCTACAGGACGGTTTCATCTTATGTTGTGTAGGACGTCAGACGCTGCTGTTTGTAGCATATCACACACACACACCGTCTACACTGTTTAGCTGCAATCACAATGTTGGGGAAAGTTAAATTTGCTGTAGGACAGAAACATATGAAGTTATTGAGGATCTACAGCAATGAAACATCAAGACTGAATCAAACTAAATCTGCTGAAGCTCTCGATCCTGAAGCCCAAACACACTCTTCTCAGTCTGACTGATCCAGTCTCCACACACACACACTCTCACACACACTCTCACTCACACACACTCTCACTCTCTCACACACACACTCACTCTCTCTCACACACACACTCTCACTCGCACACACACTCTCACTCACACACACTCTCACTCTCTCACACACACACTCACTCTCTCTCACACACACACTCTCACTCGCACACACACTCTCACTCACACACACTCTCACTCTCTCACACACACACTCACTCTCTCTCACACACACACTCTCACTCGCACACACACTCTCACTCACACACACTCTCACTCTCTCACACACACACTCACTCTCTCTCACACACACACTCTCACTCGCACACACACTCTCACTCACACACACTCTCACTCTCTCACACACACACTCACTCTCTCTCACACACACACTCTCACTCGCACACACACTCTCACTCACACACACTCTCACTCTCTCACACACACACTCACTCTCTCTCACACACACACTCTCACTCGCACACACACTCTCACTCACACACACTCTCACTCTCTCACACACACACTCACTCTCTCTCACACACACACTCTCACTCGCACACACACTCTCACTCACACACACTCTCACTCTCTCACACACACACTCACTCTCTCTCACACACACACTCTCACTCGCACACACACTCTCACTCACACACACTCTCACTCTCTCACACACACACTCACTCTCTCTCACACACACACTCTCACTCGCACACACACTCTCACTCACACACACTCTCACTCTCTCACACACACACTCACTCTCTCTCACACACACACTCTCACTCGCACACACACTCTCACTCACACACACTCTCACTCTCTCACACACACACTCACTCTCTCTCACACACACACTCTCACTCGCACACACACTCTCACTCACACACACTCTCACTCTCTCACACACACACTCACTCTCTCTCACACACACACTCTCACTCGCACACACACTCTCACTCACACACACTCTCACTCTCTCACACACACACTCACTCTCTCACACACACACACACACACACACCTCTTGCCAAACTCATGGCAGCATGCTGGAATGCACTAATGCTGGCCAGAGTAAACTGTGGCTCATATCCAGCGCTGGGCTCGAGTCAACAGCATCGCACCGGCTTCACTGCTAAGTGAATAATTATACAGTACAAGCAGCGCTCAGCGACGGCTTCCTCTGAAGGTTAGGATCCGTTCACGCCAAAATTCACGCAAGACAAGAATCTCACCAAAACAGAGCCGCTATTTCTGTCAGTTTGCAGAAGGACTGATGATAACACGTGAAGTGAAGCACCTGTTTTGCGCAGTGGAAAGTCATCTTTGGAGTCGTAGACGCCCATGGCAGGAGGGTTGTAGATACTAACACTGGTCTGAGGAGGGGAGCTCTGATCCAAAGAACTGTGCTGAGTTTTCCTGCACAGAAAAAGACAGACAGAGAAAATAGAAAAGCAGTAATCAAAACACAAGCGATGGGAAAAACATGATGAACTGATACGGGCCACAGGCTCTCCAGCTTTAACATCAGAGTAAAGATCAGCAGCGTGAATCATTGTAATTATGCACTACAGTGAGGAGGGTTAGGGTTACGCAACACATCCAGACACATGGGCTGCAGGTTCGAATCCCATTTTCCCTCCATTTGCCCCCTATGTTCTCAGCTGCCTGACACATTGAAGCCAAAAAGGCCACGAGAGAAAGGATTTCAAGCTGAAAAGTGTTATATTTATACACCACAAATGTTGCTGAATCACCCGTCTCTGGTTAGAGCAGATACACAGGTCTGGTTAACTGTTTGTCACTCTGACTGATGTTTTCATCCGTTTGTGCTTGAATAACTAACAGAAGTGGTGCTGCGTGTGACGTTTCTTACCCGTACCAGTAGCGTGGGTTGTTGGAGATGCAGTGGTTGAGACTGCGCTGAGCGAGCGCTTTCTTTTTATTCAGAACAAACTCCTGCAGACGCATCTTCACCTCTGTACTGGCCACCGCACCTGTTCACAGCAGAGCGCAGGATTTACCAAAGCTCGCCGCCAGACGAAACTGCTGAGCACAGCTTTGTTATTTCAGTGTAACTGACGTTTAATACTACTGGCATCAAAAGGATTCTCTTACTTAGAAGTAACACGGTGAAAAACTGACTGGGACACATAATGAACTCACTCTCCTGGCCGCGTTCTTTGTTCTTGAGGAGCTGGAGCTTCTGCTCGCGCTGCTGTTTCTCCAGCTCCTGCTCCAGCCGGTGCTGCTCCATCTTCCTCTGATGCTCCAGCAGCTCCTGCTGATGCTTGAGGGCCAGAAGCTCCTGCTGATGCTGGTGACAGAACAAGCACAGGTTAACAGCTGGTTCATGTGGCTAGCGGTTAAAGATGAGGGACAATATTAGTCAGGTGTACGAATCAAACCCAGCAAACAGAAACTCATGACGCATCAGCATTGAGCAGCTGAGCTCAGGTTACTCCAGGCTGAACCTGCGCGGTCCGTCACATCTGCCACATGTCTACAAGTCCATACAACTATGCCGGCCCTTCCCATCAGCAGATTATATCCACACATTTGTAAGTTACTGAACTCACACTGTATGACGTTACAGAAGGTTGTCCGGTTCCTTTCACACAGCAGTGTTGTGTTTCTTGTTAATCTGCACGTTAACACAAAGACTCGCACACAGAGTAGCTCTCGTGCTGGGCTTTTCTTGCGCATTAGTTTATCGGCGGAACATACCAACTATTCAAACTGTGTGGGGGAATCCTAAACTGAATCATTCACTACACTAACGAAAATGCCGTTGCGAGTCCTGAAAATTTACGAGTGTGTGAGTTTGCTTAGAGAATGCTGATGTCACTGCTGCAAACTCCCATATATACAAATAATTCTTTGAAAAATATAATTCACCTGCAGCCAGTAGGCCCCTGGGCTTCAGCCCGTGTGTTAATGTGCCCCTGACCAACGGTCTTGATTTTAATCATCATCCGATCACAAGCTGAACAGCTGATAACAGTTGGTGGTGATTGACTGGTGCACCATACAATACACAGAGGACTGTTGAGGCACACAATAAAGCCTCAAGTTTATTGCATTGCTCCCTCATTTTCTTCTGCAGAGTTTCGCTGTCCGTGTCTGGATGCCCTACAAACAGAACCCACAGCCGGGTCAGTCCACTAATAAACACTAGTGTGTGTACAATGGACCAAGAACATGCTTTGTTCTTGAGGAGCTGGAGCTTCTGCTCGCGCTGCTGTTTCTCCAGCTCCTGCTCCAGCCGGTGCTGCTCCATCTTCCTCTGATGCTCCAGCAGCTCCTGCTGATGCTTGAGGGCCAGAAGCTCCTGCTGATGCTGGTGACAGAACAAGCACAGGTTAACAGCTGGTTCATGTGGCTAGCGGTTAAAGATGAGGGACAATATTCGTCAGGTGTACGAATCAAACCCAGCAAACAGAAACTCATGACGCATCAGCATTGAGCAGCTGAGCTCAGGTTACTCCAGACTGAACCTGCGCGGTCCGTCACATCTGCCACATGTCTACAAGTCCATACAACTATGCCGGCCCTTCCCATCAGCAGATTATATCCACACATTTGTAAGTTACTGAACTCACACTGTATGACGTTACAGAAGGTTGTCCGGTTCCTTTCACACAGCAGTGTTGTGTTTCTTGTTAATCTGCACGTTAACACAAAGACTCGCACACAGAGTAGCTCTCGTGCTGGGCTTTTCTTGCGCATTAGTTTATCGGCGGAACATACCAACTATTCAAACTGTGTGGGGGAATCCTAAACTGAATCATTCACTACACTAACGAAAATGCCGTTGCGAGTCCTGAAAATTTACGAGTGTGTGAGTTTGCTTAGAGAATGCTGATGTCACTGCTGCAAACTCCCATATATACAAATAATTCTTTGAACTCCCCCCCCACCTACAATCCCTGCCGGTACGAGACTCGAACCCACAACCTTTGGGTTACGAGTCCGACTCTCTAACCATTAGGCCACGACTTCCCCATGGAGCGTCCACACGGAGCGTCCACAGCGCTCAGCACAATATCTGATTCATTTAACTGGACATCGGCCATGTTTTCTCTTCTTTGAGGGCATTCTGTGCTCAGCGGCGGTGGACTGAAGCGCCAGTAACGTTTACAGTAAGGCCCTTCACAACCTCCGTCACCTGCGCAACAAATCTGCAGAAATGAGTGGATATATCACACTAGATATTTAAAAGATGAAGAGACCTCAGATGAAGATACCCTTTTATAGACGCTTTAATTAAAAGTGATTGCTGAGAACCTTTCTAGCTTGTGTGAAGTAACCCAAGACTCGCAAAATTCCCTGATAGCCCTTCGGACAGGCACTCTTCAGACTTTGGTAGCCCGAAATTAATAAAAAAAAAAGTGTATATATATATATTTTTTAAATACAGAAAATTGGACAGGAGTCGAAATGTCAACCAAAACATTTTCAAAACACAAATATCAAGGAAGTAATTTACTTTAACTATTTACAGGGTATCTGCAGGATTTAAAAAAATTTATTTAATACATATTAAACTGTAAAATGACATGATTTACAGTTCAGACACAGGTTTTCATAAAAACAAAATATCTTATAAAATGATAAACATCACATTTCAGCCTTTAAACCATTTTTAAGAAAAGGGATGACTCAAACGTATAAATTATTATATTAATTTTTAAGCATATAAATATATATCATACTTGTCTTAATTTAGATTTTTAGAAGGCACATTAGCTTCTTTCACATTTACAACTCTGCGTGTTTGCTGCGTAAATAACGGGTCAATATTGGCATTGATCTGAACAAACAGCAGAAGGCTTACTGAGAATACAAATGAATTCTCTGCCACTAGATGGGGCTTTTGGAGCGGCAGAAATAAAGCGGTTTACTCGGCTTTACACAAAGCAGCGTTGCGCTCATAAATGCCACTTTATCAGGCATCAGGAAAGATGAAATGAAAATGCCATTCACAGATTTATTCACACAGCAAGTGTTTTGACCCTGAAACGTGCAGTGCTAATATTTATTCAAAGAAATCCATATCGTGAGTCTTATCTTTTCATCCCCAAATCTAAGACCTCTTGAAATTATAATACATTTTTTTAATACCTTTTAAGGTATTTAAGAGTTTTCATGATAAAAATTTGATACAATTAAATTGATGACTTTTTAAGGACCCGCGGGAACCCTGTGTTTAAGATGATGGGCAGTGATACATTTTGGGAGCCCGACTGGAAAACACGGTAGCCCCGGGACGTCAAGCTAGCTATACTGTGAGCCCTGGAACCTGAGGTGAATAATCAGTGCTGATCGTCGGTTAACTCTCGACAGACACTCACACTCTTAGCAGCTCTGAGCTTTAACCACTACAGTCCTGACCTTCATGTGTTCCTGTAACTGGGCCTCATGTTGTCGCGAGAGCTGCTCGTGTTTCCGCTGGAACTCGGCGATGAGGATCTGCCGCTGCAGCTGCTGCTTGTGTTTGAGCGCCAGCAGCTCCTGCTGTAGCTGCTGCTCGCGGCGGGTGGAGTCCAGCGACGGTGACAGCTCCACGCGCAGGGCCATGGGGATGGCGGCAGGAGGAACCCTCGCGGGCAGAGCGGAACTTAGCTCAACTGCAGAAACAAGACAAAAACACATTGACGAGACGAGCGCAGAGACACGGATTCTAACAGGCCGAAAGCTGGAGAGATACAAGCCTGACATCAGATCAGTGCGACTCGGCCACAGATAAACGACCACAACTTCTTTTAGAGCTACAACCAGCGGAAACTCTCTGGAGCTTGAAGTGAGTGACCCACAGGACACACACTCTCTCACACACACAAACACACACACACTCTCTCATACACACTCACGCACTCACACACACACACACACTCTCTCACACACACACAAACACACTCTCTCATACACACTCACACACACTCAAGCACTCACACACAC
>NW_015638023.1:56851-62545 GCF_001515625.1 Sinocyclocheilus rhinocerous | reverse complement strand
ACACACACACACACACACACACACACTCACACACACACACTCACTCACTCACTCACTCACTCACACACACGCGCGCACACAGTCTCACACACACAAACACTCGCACACACACACACACTCACACGCGCACGCACTCACACACACACTCACACTCACATGCACACACACACAGGGCCGTTTCTAGGCATAGGCGAGCTAGGCGGTCGCCTAGGGCGCCACCAGCTGAAGGGGCGCCAATGAGCGCACGTACTGGCACTTTTAGCAGGGTTGTGATAAAGAGTGGCACGGTCATTATGTACCATCAGTGCCTGATAATTTAATTTAGTGGTTTACTTTGAAATTTAAGATGTTAACGTTGATTATTACATGGCTCTGTGGAATACTTGATTTTGATTGGTCAGTCGCGACATTCCGAGGTATGTTATCCCTCGATAACAACCGGTAAAAGCTGATAACACAGGCTAATCCGGGTAACTGAAGTCAGCGCTATACTCTTGCCTAGGGATGTAACGGTATGAAAATTTATCACGGTTATCAGTATTATCACGGTATTGTTAAAATGTGCTGGAGATGTTAAAAAAGTATCGACACATAAATCACTTCACCAAGTTTTATATTTAAAAATCAACAAACAACAATAAAATTACACATTTTGTTTGCATAATCACTAAAACAATAACATTACCAATGATGTTCGGATTTTAAATGACAGTTTGACTGACAACAGTTTAATAGCATGTTCAAATATCTAATGTAAATGTTCAAATAAAGCTTTGAATATAAGTTGAATCTGTAATGGTGTAGATGTTCAAAAAGTTCTGACACATAAATCACTTCACCAAATTTTATATTTAAAAATCAACAAACAACAAATAAAATGACTTTTTGTTTGCATAATCACTAAAACACACAAGATGTCAAAATCATCACTGGCTGCTGGTACTGTAACAGCTCATGTTATTTTTCAAGCTCAGAGGCTCTTTAATTAACGGCGTGGCACTTTTCAAAATTTAGCTTTCATTTTCAAATAACTAAGATGAAGTACAAGATCAGATGAGAGCCGTGCAGCAACACACAACCCACAGCAGACATGCGTCCTGTAAGCAAACACGCAAAAAACCCCAACAACACAATGACTTGAGTGACGTGTTCATGTGTTTATCTCGTCATGATGACTTCACGTTCACTGGTGCTGAATGTTAACGGCTTGTGAAGAGCAGCATTACAGAAAACTACTGACGAACAAGCAGCAGCACAATCACACAACATCTTCAATTACATGTGGATAGAGACTAAGCAGAGATTCGGTTTACCTCTACACACACACAGAGTAAAAAAACACTAAAAACAGAAAAACACGTTCATGATACAAAGTCATCGGCACACGTCAGATACAGAATGAAGTTGAGCTCACCACACGCCTCCGCAGCACAAACACGTCTGTGTGTGTGTGTGTTTGTGGCGCAGCTCCTGTCTGCCTCCGCTGCAGTCTGTCTCTAACTAACGCTGCTCTGTCAGCGCTCAGACTGTCTCTCTGACTCTGATGACGTCACAAGGCCGTCCCAGAGACAACGCTGACATGCTTTATTCTCATCTACTGGTGGCACACGTGCATGTGTACACACACACACACACACACAGAGACAGTGTGTTTTACATTGTCATGACGTGTTGATGCGTGGAACCAGCAGTCATGCATATGTTTCGCTGCTACAACAGCTGAAATAATGCTGCCTTCATGTGCTGTCGGAGTTATCATAAACACGAGTTTCCTAGTCGGAAATAGGGAAACTCTGAGATAATTTTGATACTCGAGTTTACGAGTTGGGAAGTCATAAACTTTAAACATGGTGGAGCAGAGAAATGTTTATATATATAAATAACTATTTAATGCAAATTATATGTATTGTACACAGTTACAACAGCATTTATTTGACCAAAAACTTGGCATTGTCAGCAAACTGAATATCTAAATAGTGTGGTGAATGTTTATATGGTTACCAGTGAATGAGATGCTACAATTTATTCAAAATCTGTCGGATATTGACTAAATATCTTTTATACATTTTGGCTTAAATAGGATTTCCCAAATAAATGAGCAAGAATTAACTCATTAATGGGCCGTCCTCCGTGATTCCTGTTCTTTCTGACAATGAAGCACATGAGCGCAACAAACTCGCAATTACAACTTCAGAAGCGGGAAATAGGAAATTTCCAATAGCATGTGAGGCAGCATGAAACGCTTCTCCTTACGAATCAACATTGATACAGAACCAATGTTGATTTTTCCAGTTACGTAAACCTGCATTCAGACACGTTCAGCGCACACAGTGATGGGTTTGGAGCAGGTAGACAAACTTGCTGCCAAGAGCAGAGCATCCAGACAGACTTTGATAAGCTCTCAAATAGGGTTGGACGATGTCTACGGTGAAACGTCGTGATGGACGATGACATCGGGGGGCGGGGTTAGGGGTGTGCCCGAAGCGTGAAACAAATAACGCGTTATACGGAGCCACTAAAAGGTTAGCCGCTTGCTAGCAGTAGCCTGTTGCATTACAGTACATGAAAGTTCACTTACCACATACACAGTAAGGAGAAATGTCTGATAGGATGATGGAGAATGATCTGCAGATCCTGAGCACCAATGACAAACATCTAATCTTGTCAAATGTGTGTTAAGTACTGCCGCTCCATAGTATAGAGTCCTTGTGACCGCAAATCTCAAAAGTGAAAGTAAAATGCAGTTTCAATAGCGGCTCCCTGATGCCCGCAATTTATATAAAGTCGCCTATACTTACCCAACGATATAATTGCGAGAAACGATGGACGATGCCCAACCCTACTCTCAAATGCTTCATACCACATCAAGCCTTCAGTCCCGCAGGCTCTGACCGACCACACCATCTCACACACTCTCCAAACCACGTGTCTTCTGTAGGGTCGTGGTGTTTTCTTTTCATCTTGCCTGAACAATGCATATTAAAGAAGTGTTCATAAGCGCAGCTCTGCTTTGTTTACAGCGGTAACCAAGGAAACACTGTATCATTGCTGTTCATAAGCAGCTCTGCTTTGTTTACAGCGGTAACCAAGGAAACACTGTATCATTGCTGTTCATGAGCGCCACCTGCTGGCAGAGAGTGAATCTGCGTCTCATTCAGCTCATCTGCTGTTTCCTTCAGATATGTTTTATGTAGTATAGACCATTCTCTCTCCTCTCCACCTGTAGCTGGTGTGTGGTGAGCGCACTGGTGCCGTTCTGTGGCTGCCGTCTCATCATCCAAGTGGATGCTTCACACTGCTGGTGGTTGAGGAGAGACCCCCCCCCCACATGATTGTAAAGCTCTTTGGGTGTACAACAATACACAATAAAGCGCTATATAAATGCATCATTCATTCATTCTGTTTTTGCTTCAAATTTCGAAATTATACAGTCTAATTTAAATTAAAAACTACTCATGCTGCATCTTTGTTTGGATCATGATTAAAATGCAGTGGTTGCCTCTTATTTTAAATGTTAAGAGCACAGACAAAGCCTTAGTTTGTTTATATGAAGAGATTTATTTGATTTGTGTAACTTGTTTGATTTGGGGTTTGTTTTAAAATTTCAATTTAGTTTTGCTATATTTCAATTTCACAAAGAAACGTGCAGCAATAGCCTAATAAAAGACACCTTTTCATTTACTGTATAATGTCTTCAATCTCATTTTGTTAAAAAAATCATGAGAAATTGAATTGTGAAATCAAAATCATGAATCGAATCGTTACATCCCTATTCCCTACAAATCACAGACATTACAGACTGACAGCCATCAGCCGTCATATATTCATACACCGGCTCTGCGTGCGTTTCTGTCTCCCGCAGCACACTCGCACCGCTCCAGAACCACTCCGAGAGAGACAGACGGGTAAATGAACGGACGGCATTATAGTTCTCATACAATATCCTTCCTTAGATTCATTCAGAAACTCCCTGAAGACACGCCAGGGTTTCATTATCAATCTCTCCTCTTCTTCTGCTTTATTTTCAGCTTTAGACAAAGCGTTGAAGCTTTTCAGTGAGATCAGTGACACGCATGTCACATCCAATTCAAGATTATTTCACAGGCTCTCAGAGATCAATGAATAATCAGCAGCATTAGCATCTAAAATGTTATCTAACACTTCATGTGGCAAAACTGATCTGAAGTCACGATGACCCTGGCCCTCAAACGGGTCATCATTTGGACACAAATAACTGGAATAATCCTTTATTCTCTGTCTGTGATTCGCTGCAGACCTTCCGGCTTTCAGGATGCTGGCGGTCGTGTTGCGTAACAGTCTGACTGTTTCCAGCACAGAGCAACCCTCGTGTTGTCAAACAAGCTTCATGATACGTCTGTCAACTTAATGGCTCAACACTACTCACAGTCTTTCTCGTCTCTGTCTCTCTTCTAGTTATGAGCTCCGCTGCCATGCTATTTCAGTCCCCCGATCTGTTCCTGATGTTCGGTCTCTGCTCGTTAGCGCTAATGGATGTTGGGTGAGGCGAGGGCCGATCTGGTTTCTGTCAGGAGGTGTGTGTTGTTTGTTGTGTGATGATGTTGTGAGACATGAGGGGCGTCTCGAAGGCCGTTATGAGTGCGTTCACACCAGGACCGGGAGCAGCGATGAAGTGATGGTTTCAGCGCCGAGTCTATTTTTGCTGTGCTGTTCACGTTCGATTAAAGTGACCGCACACTTTTGATGGACAAAATAAATATGATTTCACATAAATAATAATCATGTCTAGTGTGTTTAACAAAAGATTTGGAGTATGTCAGAAAAGAAAATGAAAAATCTAAAATATGTATAGAAGATTTACCCATTTAAACTTGTTTTTCATTATTCAGTTTGGGTTAAAGTATGGTGTATTATTAAAAAAACATTAAAACAGCACGTTCTATATTGAAGTATGACTGAAACGACATGTTTTGATCTGTTTTTGTTGTTTACCATTTACATGCGAATCCCCATGTTAACAAACAAGACTTTAAAACTTTCAAGTTTATAACTGAACAACTTCTAAAAACAAATTTATAGTTGTCTTTGTAAAGAAACCTGTAGCTTTGGAGCCGCTGCTGTGACGCTGTACAAACGCTTCCAGTGTGAATACTCTCACGAGTCTGCAGCTGCAGTGATGATGAAGTTACGCTGATGTGAAGCTAAGCTAGTGGTGTGAAACAGGCGTAAGACGTGAACCTCCTCAGCGGCGCAGCAGACAGACTTGAACTTCTTTATTGGAGAGCTGTTTTTGTTGGCATCATTAGATACTCTGCTAATTGCACACACACAAAAAAAATGGTTGTGGTCGAGTGCCATCACACACACAGAGAAGGCCTGCGTGACGTGTGCTTGGATCATCAGAGGCGAGCAGGTTTGGACAAGCCCCGTGCAGAGAGTCCTGCTCGTCCTCCAGTCTACAGGATCAGCACACAACGGCTGCAAACGCATTTCCCTAACGTTTCCTTTGTTTGTTTTACAAACTAAGGGCCGAGTAGCACAGCAGTGATGTTTGTGATTCCACCATCATCTCTGATGTAGCAGCGCAACACGACGTCTGGGTGATGATGTCACACACACACTCACACACACACACACAGACACACACACACACACACTCACACACACACTCTCACTCTCTCACTCACACACACACACACACACACACTCACTCAC
>NW_015638023.1:53263-54883 GCF_001515625.1 Sinocyclocheilus rhinocerous | reverse complement strand
CTCTCACTCACACACACACACACTCACTCACACTCACACACACACACTCACTCACTCACTCACACACACACTCACACGCTAACACTAACCGAGGAGCATCTTCAAAACAACTATGTTTTGTTCAACACGGGAATCAACGTAAAGATTGAACAGACACAAGAAGTGTTACGGTAATTTTCACGCTGCTGTTCTGAAGCGCTAACACACGTCTGTCTCCAGCGCGAGGCTCTACTATATGAAAATACATTGAATAAATATCTTCACAATCACACCTTGGCAGTTGGTGGATGAACACTGGAGATGATTCACTCTGCAGACGGCAGATGATGCTGATGTTTGACTGTTGAACAGCACATGACCAACATGATGAACTAACAGATAACAGAACTAACAGCGGTTCTCAACTGGTTTTGCTTCAATGGTTTAGTCTAGTGTACAAAAGTAACAAAACTGTCTTTAAAATCTGTCTAAATTGACTAGATTCTACCAAATGACAGATCAATTTGTACCAAAATATGGTACGGTTTGATTGGACTCGCACGACCTTTGACATCAACAACTAGTGATATAGCCTGTGTTTCTCCATTCAAAATCTGAAGCCAGTTTATTTGGCTATTCTAACCATCCACTATATTTAGTATTGTTTATTTTTTTTATTTGTATTCAGCATGTTTTTTCTCTTCTGTCTGTGACTAACGAGCACTGCTCTACATTCAGTCCGTTAGGAGGAAACCGCAGCATCCCTACTGGAGAAATGTCATGAAACGGCAGACACGAGTTGCGTTACCTGTGGGAATGTGGTCAAACACCGACGGTTTCAAAAGCTCCACAGTCTGATCCATCTGAGAGTCTGAGACAAAGACAGAGACAGAGAGTGAATCAATGGCAAAATATTCTCCACTGTCATTCTGTGAAAATACATGCTTTGCAATCAACACACAAATTGTAAATATTTCATATTACATTACAATATACATTATTCACCAAGATTTGCCTTGGTGAGGAGCTCTCCAGTTGTTGTACTGTTTTTGTTAGTTTTTCCTGTTTTTTGTTTCGCAAACACAATCAGTTTTACCAGGGATGAACTGCTGAACACACCACACAATCTTCTACTGGTTTTTGATTACTCAGACGTTTTGCTGAACATTGTAATTGGCGGAGCAGTGGCGTTGTTCAAGCGCTTTAAAGGTGACCTATTATGCCCCTTTTTACAAGATGTAAAATAAGTCTCTGATGTCCCCAGAGTGTGTATGTGAAGTTTTAGCTCAAAATACCCCACAGATAATTTTTTATAGCTTGTTGAAAATGCCACTTTTAGAGTATGAGCCAAAACGCGCCGTTTTTGTGTTTGTCCCTTTAAATGCAAATGAGCTGGTGCTCCCGCCTCCCCTTTCAGAAGAGGGTGGAGTTTCTAGAGCTCGCGCACCGGCATCATGCCAGCAATAACAAACTCTTCTCTCATGCACTGAAAATGTCAGAAACTGCTAGTAGTTAGTGTTCAGCCATATATGTTCGAACCGGTGTCGTGCCGAATTCTGCACCCTGCCAGATTATTTATGAATTACACACGGGGAGCACGGCACTATAAAAATAACAACATAGCTGGTCTCATGGTGCCAT
>NW_015638023.1:38742-50535 GCF_001515625.1 Sinocyclocheilus rhinocerous | reverse complement strand
TAGGGTTGGGTATTGTTTGAATTTTATCGATTCCAATTCTTTTCGATTCCAATGTGAGATATCAAACATATCAAACATTTATCCTGTGTCTCTTTTTTGCAAACCATTTATTGAAGCTGAATACCATTCAACAGGCTCAACAGGCTACATAAAAACTGGACTCTTTAAGAGCTGTTTGTGTGCAAAATAGAACTGCATGATTCTGGATAAATTAATTAATTAATTTATTTTTTTCCCCAATGGAAGTTGTGGTTCTCTCATGATTCTGAAGATAAAACATTAGACAGCTAAACAAAATCACATGCAATTTATGAATGATTAAATGACTCACTCAAGATGTACTTGTTTCATTACTGGATGAATCAGTGTTCTTGAACGAATCTCTTGTATGATTCAAAGACAAATACATTTTAACAGCCCCTTTTCGCCACCTACTGGCGTAACAATTTAATCGATAAATCTTCATTTGAAGTGTCAAATTACTTTCAAAAGGTGATTTACTCTATTTTAATCGCTACCATACACATCGTACACCGTTTTTATCTGAACTATAAACTTTTATCCCAGTACTTCTGTGATTTGAATGTTTGTAACAGAAATAATGATACTGTGTGGAGAGACTGTGAAGCTGTTTCATTCATGACAGACAGCTGCTGTCTTTAGGTCAGCGCAGCGTGAACGCAGATTCAAATGTTTAAATCACACTGATGTGATCGTACGCTGCAGGGATGAACCAAGTGATCACAACATTGATCGCACGTCAAAGGTTGAGGAATGAAACAGAAGAATCATTGTAATTTAGAAATAGAATCACGTTGGTCGATCTATTAAATTAAAGTGCTTTGTCATGTTGGTGGTGACACCTCTCCTGCAACATGTTTAGCTATCACAGATATTATACTTAGCTTTTTTGGTTTCTTTTTTCCAAACGTAGACCATCTTGACAGAGTTGTGTGTTTTTCCTCTTTTCTTGGCCCTGCGTTTGAAACGGGACACCCTTGCCCTCTCTTTGCATTTGTTCCCTTCTGTGGTTTGGGACCTGGCAGGGATGCTCTGATGAGTTGTGCTCTGTGTGAACCTCCTGAGGCTTTGTTTGTTTGGCACTGGATGGAGATTCTCTGGCCAGAGCTGCACAGATTGAGTTTTGCTGCTGCTGCTGCCACCGCACATGCTCCAGCTCCTGGGAAAGGCTGGTAAAGTCGGACTGTAGCCGAAGATAAGGGCTCAAGATCTGGGGTTAAGTGAGGGGCAGAGCGAGGCCGTCTGGCCTGAAACCCCGAGGGGAGACAGGATATTACAAGAGGTGAAAGTCTGGTTGCAATGCAGTAGAGCAACTTGCATTCAAGTGTTACATTAAAAAGACTGAAGTGTTTTAAGTACTTTAGCTCCGGTCCTCACAGAAAAAAAAAAAAAAAAAAAAAAAAGCACATAGGAATCGATAGGCGGAATCGAAATTTTAATTTGACAACAAGTATCCAATTCCTGACCTTAAGTATCCGATCCTCGAATCGGAATTGATTTTCGATTCCCACCCTAGCTGACATTGTCGGTGCGTTCCAAACTAGGGTTGTGCCGATAGACGATAGTATCGAAAACACGTAGAAACCTTTGAAGCTCCCCTGAGCGCAATCACAAATATGATGATGATCGGATCAGTCACACTGAAAAATTTTTCATAGTCGCACGCAGTAGTTTTCAGTGGCACTGTAGAGCCCTGTACAGGAGGCCTTTGTTCACCCCCCAGGGGCCGTGTGAGACACTTTTTTTTTAATGGAAGGGCGCTTTTTATTTAACTTCTTTTGGACTGATGCATGCAACACCCGCTGAGTGGCATTAAACAGCTTGAAAGATCAAAGACAATTTTTAATATAACTCCGACTGAATTCGTCTGAAAGAAGAAAGCCATATACAGCTAGGATGCCTTGAGGGTGAGTAATTTGTGGGCTAATTTTCATTTTTGGGTGAACGAACCCTTTAACATGAACTAATATTAATAAATGCTGTAGAAGTATTGTTCATGCTTAGTTCATGTCAAGTAAAGTAGTTAACTAATGAACCTTATTGTAAAGTGTTACTGGAAAAAGATTTTTCTCTCTAACAGTGACATTCTACCTTTTACCTGAAAACATACAGCTAGTGATTTAGTTTTTCCTTTATTGTTAGTTAAATTCTGGCATGTTAAACTGTTCTTCTGAACAAGTGAGCCAATCATGCAGGTTTCTGAAGTATGGAGGCCTTTAAGGTCAGGCGTTAGGGTTAGGGTTAGGGTTAGTCCAGTGACGGTGTAAATAACGGTGTAAATAACAGTGTAAGTGAGCAGTAAAGCAGCAGTTGCAGCACTGCCCCGTCTTTCCTGCAGCAGATAGTAATTACAGAGAACATGAAAAGGCTTTTCACTTCTTCACAGCAGCCCAACACAGCAAGACACGGCTATAAATAACCCCAGAGAGAGCGAGAGAGCGAGAGAGAGAGTGAGAGGGAGAGCGAGAGGGAGAGCGAGAGGGAGAGCGAGAGAGAGCGAGAGGGAGAGGGAGAGGGAGAGCGAGCGAGAGGGAGAGCGAGAGAGAGAGGGAGCGAGAGCGAGAGAGAGCGAGAGGGAGAGCGAGAGAGAGAGCGAGAGCGAGAGGGAGAGGGAGAGCGAGCGAGAGGGAGAGCGAGAGAGAGAGGGAGCGAGAGCGAGAGAGAGCGAGAGGGAGAGCGAGAGAGAGAGCGAGAGCGAGAGGGAGAGGGAGAGCGAGCGAGAGGGAGAGCGAGAGAGAGAGGGAGCGAGAGCGAGAGAGAGCGAGAGGGAGAGCGAGAGAGAGAGCGAGAGCGAGAGGGAGAGGGAGAGCGAGCGAGAGGGAGAGCGAGAGAGAGAGGGAGCGAGAGCGAGAGAGAGCGAGAGGGAGAGCGAGAGAGAGAGCGAGAGCGAGAGGGAGAGGGAGAGCGAGCGAGAGGGAGAGCGAGAGAGAGAGGGAGCGAGAGCGAGAGAGAGCGAGAGGGAGAGCGAGAGAGAGAGCGAGAGCGAGAGGGAGAGGGAGAGCGAGCGAGAGGGAGAGCGAGAGAGAGAGGGAGCGAGAGCGAGAGAGAGCGAGAGGGAGAGCGAGAGAGAGAGCGAGAGCGAGAGGGAGAGGGAGAGCGAGCGAGAGGGAGAGCGAGAGAGAGAGGGAGCGAGAGCGAGAGAGAGCGAGAGGGAGAGCGAGAGAGAGAGCGAGAGCGAGAGGGAGAGGGAGAGCGAGCGAGAGGGAGAGCGAGAGAGAGAGGGAGCGAGAGCGAGAGAGAGCGAGAGGGAGAGCGAGAGAGAGAGCGAGAGCGAGAGGGAGAGGGAGAGCGAGCGAGAGGGAGAGCGAGAGAGAGAGGGAGCGAGAGCGAGAGAGAGCGAGAGGGAGAGCGAGAGAGAGAGCGAGAGCGAGAGGGAGAGGGAGAGCGAGCGAGAGGGAGAGCGAGAGAGAGAGGGAGCGAGAGCGAGAGAGAGCGAGAGGGAGAGCGAGAGAGAGAGCGAGAGCGAGAGGGAGAGGGAGAGCGAGCGAGAGGGAGAGCGAGAGAGAGAGGGAGCGAGAGCGAGAGAGAGCGAGAGGGAGAGCGAGAGAGAGAGCGAGAGCGAGAGGGAGAGGGAGAGCGAGCGAGAGGGAGAGCGAGAGAGAGAGGGAGCGAGAGCGAGAGAGAGCGAGAGGGAGAGCGAGAGAGAGAGCGAGAGCGAGAGGGAGAGGGAGAGCGAGCGAGAGGGAGAGCGAGAGAGAGAGGGAGCGAGAGCGAGAGAGAGCGAGAGGGAGAGCGAGAGAGAGAGCGAGAGCGAGAGGGAGAGGGAGAGCGAGCGAGAGGGAGAGCGAGAGAGAGAGGGAGCGAGAGCGAGAGAGAGCGAGAGGGAGAGCGAGAGAGAGAGCGAGAGCGAGAGGGAGAGGGAGAGCGAGCGAGAGGGAGAGCGAGAGAGAGAGGGAGCGAGAGCGAGAGAGAGCGAGAGGGAGAGCGAGAGAGAGAGCGAGAGCGAGAGGGAGAGGGAGAGCGAGCGAGAGGGAGAGCGAGAGAGAGAGGGAGCGAGAGCGAGAGAGAGCGAGAGGGAGAGCGAGAGAGAGAGCGAGAGCGAGAGGGAGAGGGAGAGCGAGCGAGAGGGAGAGCGAGAGAGAGAGGGAGCGAGAGCGAGAGAGAGCGAGAGGGAGAGCGAGAGAGAGAGCGAGAGCGAGAGGGAGAGGGAGAGCGAGCGAGAGGGAGAGCGAGAGAGAGAGGGAGCGAGAGCGAGAGAGAGCGAGAGGGAGAGCGAGAGAGAGAGCGAGAGCGAGAGGGAGAGGGAGAGCGAGCGAGAGGGAGAGCGAGAGAGAGAGGGAGCGAGAGCGAGAGAGAGCGAGAGGGAGAGCGAGAGAGAGAGCGAGAGCGAGAGGGAGAGGGAGAGCGAGCGAGAGGGAGAGCGAGAGAGAGAGGGAGCGAGAGCGAGAGAGAGCGAGAGGGAGAGCGAGAGAGAGAGCGAGAGCGAGAGGGAGAGGGAGAGCGAGCGAGAGGGAGAGCGAGAGATAGAGAGAGCGGGAGAGAGAGCGGGAGAGAGAGGGAGAGAGAGAGCGAGAGAGAGAGAGAGAGAGGGAGCGAGAGAGAGAGGGAGAGCGAGAGATGGATGGATGGATGGATGGAGGGATGGAGGAAAAGGCATGCAACAGTGCAGTGGGCATCATCAGTATGCAAACAGACACGCAGACTGACAGAGACGCTCAACACAACATACTCAGCTCAACGCCTGTTCAATCTCAGTTCAATCTGTGGTTATTTTTACCAGCCATTAGCTTGATATTTACCACACAGCGTTTTTCCCTTTGTAATGCAGCAGCAGAAGCACTGACTCGGGTTTCTATCCAGAAAAGGACAAAAATAACAGGCAATTTTCCCTGGGTGGCAAATCCGCCACAAGCTTCTATTTTTGGGAAATTTCCAAGGACTAGACAACCCCGGGAAACTGCTTTGATGTTCATCTAATGAGGCCCCATCGCAGCGAGCACAGAGCCGTGCGCATCAGGGAATTCTGTTTATATGTGCGTGTCTATTTTTAGCAGGACGCAGCCCAGGTGCTCAGATCCGCTGCTGTTTACACGACGTCTCCTTGAGGGATGAGCCGGATTGTGTTTGCGCTCTGGCACAGTACGGTTCATAACAAGTCTGCTGATGAACTGAAATGGTCAGCAGGCAACCCTCTACACTGCGATTAAATCTTCACTCTGGGTGACTAAATAATGTCTATCGTTAGCCACTGGCTAATAAATTCTTAGATTTTACTGGCCAGTGGGTGAGTTGGAGGCTAAGTATAAGTTTAGCACAGATATATTTTCACTCGCTGAACACTCTAACTGAGCGCTTCTCTCCATCAACCGATCTGTACTATTTCAATTCATCTCAATGGATGCTCAGCGCACCTGTATTTGACGCACCGTAAACTCTAGTGTGACACGACTCACCGTCGCTTTGCTGAGGGCACTGTTTCACATACAAAGAGAGAGAGAGCGAGAGTCTCACACACCACGCTGAAACGACGCACTACATGTAAACGATATTCTGTTTTATTTTTCTGTCAAAATAATGGAGTTCATTTAGAATTATTCAGCTTTTAAAAACAAGCAGAAGATATGCCTGTTTCTCCGATAGTGGGCGGAGCTAATGCACAAACGGCAACCTCATTGGCTGGCGTTCATCTATTACCGTCCCTGTTTTGATTCAGCAAATCAGTTCGAGCGAACGCTAACTACGTGATTAATATTCATGATATTCATTCATGTTATTAGTAGTAGAATTAGTAGTAGTATTAATAATAATAACTATTATATATTATCTTTTTTTTTTTTTACAGAAACCCTGAATGACCAACAATATCTTAAGCAGCACCAGTCCTAAGTTCAGTTAAAATGACAAATATCCTTTCACACATGGTTACCAAGTTTTAGTTCTAATCACTAAAGTTCTATCATTAAATAGTGCTTAATTATCATAATAGCATAATATAATGCAGTGTTTCTTAACCTTTTTAATGGTTAAATTACATTTTATTAATCAAAAAGCATGTCTAATTAATTAAAATCATGAAACTTAAACAATTTAACATCAATTTATTAAAAGTTTAACAAATATTACATGTTTAGGGCCCTATGAAATGTTTTATTTTTCCAACCTTATGTTTTATTGTAACCAAATTCTGTTTTAGCATGTCTAATTATTTGAAAGCATAAAAACAAGTTTCATTTATTCTTACAATAGCCTTATGATTTTTTGCTCAGAAATTCTGTGCTGTGTATTTACATTTTGTTTTAAGGCATAAAACATTCATAAAATATAATTAAATAAAATTAACTTGACCTTCAAGGGGGGCGGGGGGTGCCGTTGGGTGGGCGGGCCGCCCCTCTAATATAATGGCAGGGGAAACACTGTAATGCTTGATTAACGGATTAAGAAGCTAAGATTTAAGAAGCTGTGCCATTTTACAAAGATAAGCTGATTTGGTGGAATCATATTTATATATGTATATGTATGTATGTATGTATGTGTGTGTGTGTGTGTATGTGCGTGTATATCAGTCTGGCGAGTAAACTAAAAAATGTACTAGCCAGTGGCGATTATATTGCCAAGGTGTGCGTAGAGTGTTGGCAGGGCTCACAAAATCACTAGCTTGACGTCCCGGGGCTACCGTGTTTTCCAGTCGGCTCCCAAAATGTATCACTGCCCATCATCTTAAACACAGGGTTCCCGCGGGTCCTTAAAAAGCCTTAAGCCTTAAAAGCTAAATGGTATAAGAAAAGTCACAATTTCAAGAGGTCTTACATTTGGGGACGGAAAGACAGGAATGCGATATGGCTTGTGATGATTAAGGCTATGATTACAAAGTCAAAATACGGCGTGGGTGATTTATATGAATGTATCTCTAAAGGAACCGACGGTCTTCAGAAAAGTTTTGATTAGGCTTGCTGCGTCGGTGTTATTACCCAGTGTCACCTGTACACCGAATACGTTACTTGCCCACCGCGATACCACCCCCACAGGGCTCGACAGTGCGAGCATTTTACTCGCATTTGCGACTAAAAATAGATGTGCGAACTGGAAAATGTATTTAGGAGCATGAGTGCGAATAAAATTTATTAAACATGCTAACTTACACGGTAGCCTATAAAAAATGTATTAATTTCATCAATTTATTTATGGAAAAACAGCGATGCAGCCTCATATGATTATTGAACTTTAAGAAGGCGAAGATTTAGCACAGATGAGAAGGCAGAGCGAGTGAAGGAGATGCGCTGAATGAAAACACACATATTTGGCTCTAGAGGGCGCTGACGGAGACAGAAATGCAGCCGTTACCCCGGTAACCCTGTAAACAAAGCAGCTGCACTACTTTCGGTTTCAAACAGTCATTTACATGTTTATATTCGCTTTAGTCTTCACCATAGCACCAAATAATTCATACTTAAAGACTTAATGAGCTACTGTATTTATTTCCAAACTTAAACTTTTTTAAATTTTATTTTAATCTAACCTAAAACATGGCCAACCTATATATTGACTGATTCTTTATTATTGTTCGTTAACACTTAACAGGTTCCATTGACATTAGTTAACATGAAATAACAATGACTGCATTTAATAATCTTAGTTCATGTTAATTTAAACTTTTAATAATACATTATAAAATCAAAAGTTGTGTCTGCTAATATTTAATGGAGCAACATAAACTAACAATAAATAGTTGTATTTTTATTAATCAATGTTGATAAATAATATTAACTACTGAACAATTAGCTATTGCACATTGTTAATGTTAACCTGCTTTAACTAAAGTTAACTGATGGGTCCTTATTGTAAAGTGTTACCTATCTTTCTTTCGTTAACTCTAATCTTGAAACACTTGTTTACTTTATATTTTTGTGTATTTTTTAAAATAAAGCCTTTCTTTAGTAAAAGATCTTTAATAAAAGTTATTTAACCTGTTAGGAGGACAATTCTTTTTTTACTTACTAAATTATATATTGTGATAAAACCATATACTGTGATAAAAGCTTCAACGACTATTGCGAAAATGTGACACGGTCACATACCTAATGTACATACAATTTAATATGACTATAAATAATTACATAAATAGCCTATTAAATAGAGTCTGAAGCAAAATTATTTAAAAACCTTGTGTACTTTCTGTATTCTGATAAATGTAATAATTGTGTTTGTAAATGTCTCCTTATATCCCCTTATTAAGCTAAAACACATAATTTGAAAAATTTGCATTGCACCCTACATTTTTTTAATGTGCTCCTAAATTTTTCACCTTAGCACATGTGCTCCTTGGGAAAAAGGTAAGCGTCAAGCCCTGCCACACTGTCGTTTTGCTTTTTATAGAAATAAAAACCATTTAGTTCAGTTGGACAACAGACGCTACAATAGTAAACTGAAAGTGTCTGCTGTGCTCCATCCAGAGCCAGACTTCACTGAGTGCGAGCGTAAATGACTGCTGCTTAAACCAGAGGAGGTGAACATGTTGGTTTTCTTGGCAAACAAATAAAACATGCAAGCACCGTCACCGACAGCCAATTTAGTTTCAATTTTCTTTTTGTTTTCATTTTGAAAAGCCTGTTGTCTTTGCTGTTTACCTGATATCATGCTACGGAGGCTTTATTTTTTATTTATTTGACTCCACAGTGATTGCTAAACTTTCTGTAATTTATTAGTTGATACATAATACAGCATGTGGTGTATGCAATGCCTCGTCTTATTTGTTTTTGTTAATAAACGTTATACAAGCTAGTTTGTCGTTGTACTGTTTTATTGTTGTGCTTTTTATTAATAATAATAATAATGAATCCATCTTTCAAGAATTCATTTTAGTCTTAAAAAGTGAAGTTTATATACCGGTTGACAATTTCCACACCGTCAGATCCCTAGTTTTGATGGCATTTTCTTTTCATCTGGCCTGTAATGCCTGATAAAGTAGCATCTATGAGTGCAGCTGTATAAAGCCGTTACAGGGGAAACCGCTATATTTCTGCCATTTCAAAAGCGCCACCTAGTGGAAGAGAATTACTTTGCATTTTCAATAAGCCTTCTGCTGTTTATGTTCAGATCAATGCGCATATCGACCCATTTTTTTACGCAGCAAACACGTAGAGTTGTAAATCTGAAAGAAGCTAACGTGCCTTCTAAAAGTCTAAACAATTAAGATTAAATTAAATTAATATAATAATTTTTACGTTCGACTCATCCCTTCTCTTAAAAACGGTTTAAAGGCTGAAATGTGATGTTTATCATTTTATAAGACTTTGTTTTTGTGAAAACCTGAATCTGAACTGTAAATCATGTCATTGTACAGTTAAATGTGTTACCATTGAGTCTCTAACCCACTCATATGGTACACATTTTATTTGTGCAGCTCTTCAAAAGGGTCATTACATTTTTTTTTTTTTTATTCTGCAGATACCCTGTAAACAGTGAAATAAAATTCCTTCCTCGATATTTGTGTTTTGAAAATGTTTTTGATTGACATTTCGATTCCCATCTAATTTTCTATGTAAAAATGGTCTTTTTTATTTGAGCTAGTTAAATTTGTTTCATGCTACCAAAGTCTGAAGAGTGCCTGCCCAAAGGGCCACCAAGGATTTAGAAATTTTCCGAGCCCTGGTTAGGGTGAACAGTGAGTTCAATATTACAAGTTACATGTTAGTATTTACAACAGAAAACTCCAGAGGCCCAAATCAGCCCACTTCATCGACTCAGTGAACGAAACAAACACACACAGCGAGAAAACGCCAGTCCCATGATGCATTTTATTAGGGCTGGGACAATACATCGATGCATCGCGAATCGAGAAATGATTCTGCATCAATTCTGAGATTTTCCGAAGGCATCGTGATTCTCTCTTGAATCGATTCTGAGCTTAGTTTTTAACAGTAGATGGCACTGCGTGCTTTAGAAATAGCCGTATTCTGCTTGCTTCCTTACACACGCACCACTTGAACCTAAAATAATCATTCATAAAGTTTGAAAAGGTTGAAGCGAATTACAAGGATGTTTACAGTGGGCAGTGTTTACGTTAATCTCGCATCATAAAAGCATAAAGTACATTTAACCACTTACATTACTCAGCCGAACGCACAAGCGCTCTTCTTCGTGAGCATTTGAGTGTGCGGTTAAAAACTAACCTAGAGCGCCATCTGCTGTTAAAAACTAAGCTCAGAATCGATTCCAGAGAGAATCACGATGCATTCCGAAAATCTCAGAATCGATCCCTGAATCGCGATGCATCGATTTATTGTCCCAGCTCTACATTTTATACACCGGTCTGAACAAATGTGCCAATCATACAGGTTTTAGTGAGTGACATAACATGTGAACACCAAAAGCACAGTGCTGCTGCATGGTATTTGTTTTAAACATGGTAAATGACCGTGCCAGGTTTGTGACATGCATATGATGGTAATGCATTACAAAACGCATGGGTCTCGAGACCCATTTTTGTAGGCAGAATTTCTTTCAATTTCCAGTCAGCCTGACGGTCAACACAAGAGAATGCAGAAGAAGAAACTCAGAGTGCATCTGAAGTGATATCTGACAAACATCTTCAATCAGTCTAAACACAATGAGCAGCTGAAGAAGTCCATGACCACAGACAGATCTCACCCTCCACCCAAACAGCACCAAAGTGTTGTGAAAGGTGGTGACGATTCCAGGAGCCTCAGCTGGCAACCACCGCAATTACACAACGGCTCTGCTGAGGAACAACTACATAAAACAACAATGAATCTGAGGAGAGACAATATGTGGGGCTGAGGGGAGCCAAAGCTACATTAATCTAAGGTTTAAAAAAAAAAGTTTACAACATTATTCCAGAATTGAGTGTATTTTCCATCTGAGGTGAAGCCCCAGCCCATAATATGCAAAAGCTGCTAAAGACCATACAGAAATGGACAGAACACTGAAAACACTTGTGGACTTGTGATTTGCATGGGAAATGCAATGTTTAAGCTTGAATGAGGAACACGCATAGCCAGAAATTGATACGTGAAACTGATATGCTGTGGTTATTTAAACCAAGATGAATAAATGGATCGTTTTGCATGCCAATGCGTTGGACTACTAACTTGATAAGAGAGCTGTGGTTAGGCATCACCACACTGAGCAACAGGTATGAAACCTGAGCTCGGTTTCATGGAGCAAAGCACCTTCAGAAAACCACAAGACAATAAAACTACATGTCAGCCTTGTTGTAGTCATGAAAATGACTGCAGAACAGAGCAGAGTTTCCAAAGTCGCATGCAAAAAGGCAGTTCCCAAAGCAAACATTCAGCCCTCTACTGAGAGCTGCTTTTGTCCACAGCAACATCATTTCAACCAAAGGTTTTGACTGCAATAATAAATGATGTTTGCTGGTAGGGAAAGTATTGAAGACGGCCTTATGTCCGGATGCTGTGGGTTAGGGTGGATGTCCCTAGGTAATACTGATGTGATAAACACACACACACACTACCTCAATGCTAATATGTGTTTTAGTCAAAATGTTAGGGCTGGGGTTCTCAACTCTGGCCCTCGAGGTCCACTTTGTCAGGGTGTCACTATGGGCAAATACAGCTGATATGTAGAGCTGTCGCGATTCCTCGATTTTATTCGACTATTCGATTTTTAAAAATCCTCGACTTCATTTTGCTCGCGTCGACTAACCGGCAAAATACCGGAAGTGGCGCATTTCACAGACGAGAATCCATAAAACACATTATTAATCTGTTTTCCAAGGCTGCATGATATATTAAACCCATAATTAAGCATAATTGTGAATTCACAAACGCTACGATTTAATTAAATAATTAT
>NW_015638023.1:29698-37350 GCF_001515625.1 Sinocyclocheilus rhinocerous | reverse complement strand
GGTGACGCAATATATCGCCCATTATATTTACTTAAAAATTAATGTCACTGTGTTTATTGCATTCCACTTGCGCCTGTGTCTTTTGCAGCTTCTCCTACATAACGTGGTGCGTATCTAATATTTTGATACTTAATTTCCATGATCTAAATATTCTTAAAAATTAAAAGTTTGTTGTCATTTGGAAGTGTGTAGGCCTTCTTGCATTATTATGCTGTTACATTATGATTATATATTCAGTGGCATAAAATAGTCTTTAAAATGACAATAATATCACTTATCGCAATTACTTCTGGGGCAATATATCGCACAACAAAAAGTTGTTATCGTGACAGGCCTAGTTTAGACTAATCGATAAATTAGTTGATAGATTAATTGTAATAAAAATAGTCGTTGATATGACTTAAAGAAACACAGAGCTCACGAACGCTGACGACGGTCTCTTCGACACTTAAGACATTTTCTATGGCAAACAAACCATTAGACTGTTCTCTGTTAGAGTTTACGTTTAAGACTAGCTTATAGACTAGAGACCAGAGATCTACAATAAAAAAGGCTAAAGAACTCATTAAGCTAACGTTAACCCTAACAGCACACACAGAGATGCTAGTCACAAGAACAAAACCTCTCATGCCACTTATGAACACAACTCACTTACTGTAACATTTTAGAGGCCATTTCACTTCGAAAATGTTTTGCTATATTAATGCACACTCACAGAGAGACACCATACGCAGATTTTGCTCTTGAAAATAACGAAACGAGAAGAAACTGTTTGTGTTATATATGCTGCTTTGGTTATACATGACAGCATTAAAAAGATCCTGGAAAAACACACGGCAGTGACATTAATGGTGGTGATATATGAGAACATCCTCACTGATCTGGGTCAGATCCTGATTTAGCATCTGTGCTGTTCACTTTCTGTCAAAGGGGGCGGTTTTCTAGTCAACTAATAATCAGACGCACCTTAACGAGCCTTTCCTGCCCCACAAAAAGGATAAGTAACAGAACGTCCAGCAGCTTTAACAATACGATCCTGTGCATCAGCACACAACATTATACACAGCAGAGCCTCCTCAAAAATATCAATCAACACTACAAAAATCACAATATAGACAACAAATCTTATGAAATATATTGGCACTGAGATTGACGTTTTTCTAAAGTAACACGGTGGAACAACAGCACCAATAAAATGTATGAAAATGTTTGCGTGAATTTAAAGTATTGGTTGCCTCACTAATAATAATAATCGATGCGGCATCTTAAACCGGTTTGTAAAAGTGATACCAGGAATGACGTGTCAGTCTTGACAACAACCATTACGTGTACAAGAGCACGAGTTGCAGCCGATGATCGTGTGTACTCTGGTAACGCTTGAGCAGCCAGAAGCCATTGAGAGACATGAAAACACAACGAGAAACTGGAAACATACCACATCATAACCTTAATTAGATGCAGCATCATTAGGATCTTCACATCAGTGTCCAGAATGGACAAAGACAAATGCCTGAAATGTCAAAAGGTGGGATGGCAGTGACGGTTCTGTGTAGACTGTAATTGGACCGGTCAGATGTTGGCAGAACATCCAGTATCTGTTCTTCTCTCGCCGGGCTGGCCGTTCACGCCGCAGGCCTGCTTCGGTCTCCTGATTGTCTGGACCGACCGCAATTAAAATCAGCACGCTTTCATGCGTGATCTGAAAACGAGGCTCAGGCGCTGGGAAGCCTTCATTTGTTCGGTGCCGCCTCAGAGAACCTGTAGTTCTGTAGGTGGGGAGTCAGATGGATGGATTGGGGGGGATCTGCGGTCTTCTGCAGGGACAGAAACAATCGGCACATTTGTTTGTTCGGCACACATGCAGAATCTGTGCGGATCTATAAATAGCAACGAGTTAAGCTGCTGCAGCGCGGAGCAGAACAGGCTTTCAGTCCTGAAGTGAGCGCTCCGATAAATATAAGCATGAGAAACGGATCAGAAGGAGGGATAAGGAGGAACGGGACTCATAAAACAGGACAATCAGAGCGCCGCAGTTACGCCTGTCGCATTTCATCAGCTCGCAGTCTGTCATCACGACACAGAGACACAGTCTGACGAACCCTGATGCATGATGGGAGGACGAGGCGGTTTCGTCCACATCACACGCTCAATGATGTATGATAGAAATTATAAATATTATGCAATTCATTAAATGTCCTTCATCTATACAGGATCTTCAGCTGTTATGTTAATGAAATGTCAAGAAGCAAAGCTATTCCTGTTAAACATGTAGTGTAGAAAATTCTTAGAAAAAGAAAAATTATGAACAGAGAGAGAAAAAAAAAAGAGAAACAAACATTGGATGCTGGCAAGAAAACATTGTGACATTTAATTCATAAAATTATTAATTAATTCATAAGATGCTCATTAAATCTTCACAGACCAAAAGGATGCTAATGCTAAACGCAGGCCATAATCACGCTAAAACGAATGTACTGGACAAATCATAACAACCAACCCAATGAGACTCATAACACACACTCTAACATGCTTAATTATTATCACTGTAAAACTACAACAATGTTTCTGTAGTGTAGCTGGCGCTTGAGATCACTCCGGTGTGAATAGCCGGTGCGCTGTGCCGTGATTGATTGAAAAACCCATTACATCATTAAACGCATCCTGGATTACTGAGGCTCAGGCCAGAAGATGAAACTCATACGCAAACACAGATCGTCTGCTTGCATCAGTGAAGAAGCTTTGACCACTTTTGATTCTTTTCAATGACAACAGCTTGAAGTCTCTTCATCAGCTGTTAGATCTTATTACACACTGCATATGTCCATCAGAAGAACCAAACGCACTACACCTACAAGCAGAAAATCATAATCATACAACACACAACGACACGTACCGGAATGACTTTGAGAAGTCATGTCTGGAGCAGTTGACGTGTTTTCTAAACTTCAGATGTAGTTCCAGCAAAGTGTATCTGTGTGTGTGTGTGTGAGTGAGTGTATCTGTGTGTGTGAGAGTGAGTGTATCTGTGTGTGTGAGTGTGTGTGTGAGTGAGTGTATCTGTGTGTGTGTGTGAGTGAGTGTATCTGTGTGTGTGTGTGTGAGTGAGTGTATCTGTGTGTGTGTGTGAGTGAGTGTATCTGTGTGTGTGTGTGAGTGGGTGTATCTGTGTGTGTGTGTGAGTGGGTGTATCTGTGTGTGTGTGTGTCACGGCAATCCTCCCTCAACCTCATTCACAAAAAGCAGGCGCCTCGTGTCTTTAACCCGCCCATCTCGAGCCACTTCACATCATTGGACGTCGCTCGTTTAACCACAACAATCACACAGTACTAGTTAAAGCTGGTTTCAGGCTAACCGTTACTCGCAGCTGATCTCCATAGAAGAGGTTTTCTCACATGTGAAGGTAAATCTGTTCGATCATCATTAACGGAAGCTGCTGAAGAATAGCAGAATAACAACCGCCGCCGCGCGGAGCTCGTGACGCTGATCGCTCGCTCACCTGATCGCGGCAGACGCGGGACGCTCGCGGGATCAACGGCGGACATCTGAATTCGTCCGGAACGCGCAGAAGCGACAGAAGCGCCGTCTGACAGATTCCGCCATACTGGATTTTTGATTCGGGAATCACGTGTGGCGGGACTGAACGAGAGGCGGGAACATCACGCGCGGTGACGTCACTCCGGACAGCCACGCGCCACGCGGATCGCGATGATCAATAAAGCTTTTCTTCAGCTTGTGCTGCAGAATTATCTGTTAATAATTAGTCAGACGACGTCTGTATTAAGTGAGTGCGTGCGAATAGTGGTTTGGTTAACGGCTGATGAGTGATTTTGGACTATAGAATGTTATTCATCTGTAATTCTTGTGTAGTTGTGTTATCAACTTTTTTCTATTTTGTGTAATTTTCAATGACTTGCTTTGACAGACAATCACAGGATCTCTGATGCTGTCGTTCATGTGTCTGTGATTCACAAACTCGTTTGATCAGGGATCACTGTGGACATAAATCAGAATCAGAATCAGCTTTATTGCCAGGTATGTTTACAGATACGAGGAAAATGCTTTCAGTCATCCTCTTCTATTGGAACACAGCCTGTGTATTTTATTGAAGTCGAGACTTTTATGTCTTTCTCTTGACATTTGATTATTTAAGGCATAACAACAAAGCAATAAGAGTGACAGATTTGAGCGATTTTCGTCTTCATTCTTAACGAAACAAGTGACTCTGACATCAAACTACAACAACATTCAGTCAAAGGTATTCTAGTGTTATTCAAGTCAAGTCACCTTTATTTCTATAGCGCTTCATACAATACTGATTGTGTCAGAGCAGCTTTACAGAGTACTGATGGTGTGCTGGTAATGCAAGAGGACGATAGAAACAGTCCGTTTATCAGTTAAAGTCAGTTCATTGTTGATTCAGTGATCATCCTTCAGTTCAGTTCTCTTCCAACAGTGTCTGTGCAGTCAAGTCATGTTGCCAGAAATTAAGTGTCCAAGTGGCGAGCAACCCAATCTCCATCGGTAGATGTTAGTTATTATCCACCACTGAATACATGTGCACTCCATTTTTCTACCGTCATTGATTAAGCTCGTATAGTAGGACATTAGTGTGTTTCACGAAACAAGCACGCTCGACATATCAGGACAAAAGAACGATCTCGTCTATGCAGATCTCATGAAGTCCCTCAGTTGTAATGGTTCGCTCAAGCAATATTAGACACGTCTTTGATGTTTGTGTAACAAAATATCATTTAACACTCCCACAAGCAAGAACACACACCGGAAATGACATCAAAGATACACTCTTCAGAATGTACTGTATTGATTTATTCAAGTCTGTCTTGTATTTAATTCATGGGTTAGGTCAGGGGTCAAACTCTGGAGGGCCGGAGCCTTGCACAGTTTAGACTCAACCCTAATTAAACACACCTGATCCAACTAGTCAAGTGCTTATTTGAAAACTGCATGGTATGTGTGTTGGAACAGGGTTGGAGCAAAACTCTGAAGGGCTCCGGCCCTGCAGGAATTGAGTTTGACACCCCTGGGTTACGTAGTTCAAGACAGTTTAAGCATAAACATGGAGTGGTAGTTGATCAGAACAGCATTTACTCCTCAGTCGAGGAAGGAGTAGGTCCTACATGGATCTAACCAGTCAGCTAAATCAGATGAATGTCACGGAGAGCCTTTAAACATCACTCATACACGGGCTAAAACATGTCCATAGCTATTTGCTAGATACCGATAACTGGAGGCCTTTTGAAGTCTCTAATGGTAAATGCTGAACCCTCTTTCAGATGCTAACATTTGTGTGATCTTCTTAACCTCTATCAACCCAGTTCAGTCTTCTAAGAGACAAATACTAAATTGATTTCATGATTTTTCTTAACCATTGGTTTCTGTATTAAATGATCTCTTCTGCATGGAACAACACATTAGCTAAGCACTCATCGTGACATTTCTTCAGCAAATTGATTCAGAGCAGAACGTTTGGACGGCAGTCGGATGTTCAGCTTTTTCAGCTGTCATTTCCACTCGTCACCGCACAACCTTTTTATGGCAGTCAAATTAAATAATGCAGCATTTTCAGTTCTATTATTTGATTCCAGATTATAGACTGATTCCAGCTCCACCTAACAGCCAAACCCTTTCATCTGAACCATCTGTACTTTGAGCAGAGAGAAGTGGATTCCTGTTTATCATAACAATTATGTATTAGATTAGTTTACTTTCTTGTGAAAGTGTCACGTTAAGTGTGTAGTATGCCAAACTTGAATGAGTGATTGTTTTGTAAGAATGAGTGTGAATTTGAAATCTGAAGGGAATCGAGGCATGTGAGCTTTAGCAGAGACGTTAGTTTATGATTACTTTATTTTATGCTTATCACCAAGGGTTAGCTTAACTTGAGGGGTTTGTTGCTACTCTTTGCAATAGCTTTTAAAACCATGAAGTACTTGAATAATTAATGTTCATGAATAATCAAAGAATGCTTTTATTCTCTGTTGTCTTGGTAAATTAACTAATGATGGTCTCAGGTGATTACTGTCCAGATGGTGCAGGTGATGTTCAGGAGAACGGCTCCATAATAACAGAGGATTTATACTTCTCTTGATGAACCTTTGAGCACAAGTTATATAACACGTCTGGAAGTCTAATTTAATACCTTTTGTTCACTTTTCATGTTTCATATAAATAATGGAAATGTCTGAATTATGTATTCTTAAACATAAAGCAGTTTTTCTGACTCTCTTACATTATGTGCAAACAAGCATGTGTTGGGATTGATGTATTATGAATTTTAACGCTAATCGTGCATCAATGTGATTGAGTGAATGAGTTTCTCGACCAGTTCTCAGAAAAAAGATCCACGGATGGACTGACATAAACTGTTAGGAATTCGTTTAGTCAGAGATTAATTAGTCTATAATTGGCTGTACATAAAGCCTGAGTCAAAGCGATCAAACTGTCTTCAGTCATTGTCTAAGCTTCCTAACGTTCAGGTTGTTCTTTTCTCTTCTTCATGAACTTGAAGGGTTTAGTCACCAGCTATTCATTATTTTAAAGGATTTCTTTTTAACACATTTTAAACATTGTGCAGTTATAATTGAAAGGTATCTCAAAACTCACAAATAAGATACATAGATGCACACAGGGGATTCATTTCAGAATAACCAACCGATTTATGTGCCGTATGTGTTTTATGTGTCTTCAAATGTGCTGAAACTTCATTCATTCGTCTGAATACTGAACACTGATTCCCAAAACTAAACAGCACCGTGAAAACACCACTGGTCAAAAGGTAATTGTTTTTATTTGTAATCTTTTAGAAAAAAACAAAACAAAACCGTATTCATAATGACACTAGATACAGTCGATTTTTACTTTACATATTTACAATTTCACATGACAAATACATTACAAATCTTCCATACAGACTAATAAACTCGCATTCAGGTCAAATGTGTGAATGAGTGATTTGTGTTCGCCTCACTGGCGCCATCTAGTGCCACAGACCGCACTATTGCAGATCAGTCGGAGCCGGAAGTCCCGCCTTTCAACAGTTTTCCGTTGAGGAAAAGCAATGGACGCGATTGGCTGACGCGCTGTCCGTCACCGTGTTCTCCACGTCTTACGTCAGCGCGAGCTGTCTGGGAGAGCACGTGAAATACAGGAGCATAATAAAACGCGTTACAGTAGGTTTATTATTCAGCAAATAGTACATTTAACGACACGTTGTTATAGAACCGTGACTTAGTTCAAAACAATATCGCGAGTAACGGTCAGAACCCAGAAACGCCTTTCAGTCGAGGTCGAGCGGAAAGTGCTCGTGATAAAACTTTACCAGGACTGTAATGACAAAACTCCGTGAATAAATATATTGTTGATGGATAATCCTGAGGAAGATTCGCTGAACCTCTACGAAGATGAAGAAATCATCGAGGTTATCGAGCTCAATGACACAGAACAGACCGCAGGTGTGTGTTTATTACTGAATGTTTTACATGGTGTGTGTGTGTGTGTGTGTGTGAGAGAGAGTGTGTGTGTGAGAGAGAGAGAGAGAGAGAGAGAGAGAGTGTGTGTGAGAGAGAGTGTGTGTGTGAGAGAGAGAGAGAGAGAGAGAGAGAGAGTGTGTGTGAGAGAGAGTGTGTGTGTGA
>NW_015638023.1:2198-24698 GCF_001515625.1 Sinocyclocheilus rhinocerous | reverse complement strand
TTTTTCTGCAGTGGAAATGCACTGAACGGTTCGAGAACGGACACAAACCGGGAACCAGCACCGTGGTTCAGGTGTGTGTGCGGCGCGCACAGCAAGTTCTGCAAGCAAGTTCTTTCCCTTCTTGCGGTTAAATGGTTTAAAATCACATTAAAATGCAAATGCAGGAATCGTTAAGCGGAATCGAAATGCACGTGTCTTATCGAATACCTGGTTCTTGGAAATTTGGAACCGGTTCTCGATACCCAACCCTAGTCAGTGTGAGCAGATCGTTCGTTGTTTATACGCTCTGTGTCCATCAGCACAAACCTGGTTCTCTCTGATTCACGGCAGGTCACAAGGATTCTGTCACATGCGCTGCGTTCAGCTGCGACTCCAAGCTGGTGGTGTCTGCTGATATGAGCGGTCTCATTAAGGTCTGGAAAGTAGAGAACAAGGAGGAAATCTGGTCTTTTGAGGTTGGAGACCTGGAAGTAAGTTAGAAGCCCGTCGCTCTGCTTGCGTTGCTGGTGTTTGTGGACAGTATTTGAAGCGTGTCTCGTGCTGCAGTGGTTGGAGTGGCACCCCTGCGCTCCGGTCCTGCTGGCCGGCACGGCTGATGGGAACGTCTGGATGTGGAAGATCCCGAGCGGAGAGTGCAAGACCTTTCAAGGGCCCAGCTGCCAGGCGACCAGCGGGAAGATCCTTCCTGACGGTGAGAGCTGAGACTAGCAGAAGACTCTGAGCTACTGACTGTTGTTCTGTCTTCTAAGTGTCTGTGTGTCTTACAGGAAAGAGAGCAATCGTGGGCTACGAGGACGGAAGTTTACGTCTGTGGGACTTAAAACAAGGCAATGCCGTTTATGTCATCAAAGGTAATTCATCCTCCACGTATCACTGGCTTTCCTCCGAGGGTCACTGGTGCCGTTACAGGCGGGTAGTTCACATGGAAATGAAGATTCTGGCATCATTTACTCGGCCTCATGTCGCTTTAAACCTGTATAGCACAGAGGGTTAGGGTTTTGTTTTTTTGCTTGCTTTTGTCACGTCACTGGAGTCCAATGTAGTTTTCTATCCTGTGGACAAAAGCAGTCTTCAAAATAGCATCTTTTGTGTCATACAGGTTTGAAAAAAGTTTAAAGCTCTTAACTATCAATTTAGTGTCCAGCCATTTGAGATGTTGTGACCACAGTAGTCACAGTTATGGGTGGACGATTACACCAGTAGACACAATAAACCGGTGGAAATATGTCGACTGGTAGAGATTTTGGCTGATCGTCTCTATCACAGTTATGCTCATGTGATGTTGTAGTGCTGTGCCATCCCAAAAGTTTGTCATTTGCATTCATTTTTAAGCCTTGTGGCTTAAAATCACAAGATTTTCAAGTGATTTTAAATCACTCAGGCACAGTAAGAATTGAAACAGATCTCAGGTTGGCGCTCACACCCGAAGCAAACCCAAATAAAGCCGCTGGTCACAGTATGTGTGAACTTTGTGTCACATGTTTCAGCACTTTTGAGTGTTTGACTTCTGTAAAAGCTCAGTATGTGAGATAATGACACAATCACAGGCAGAAAATAAGAAAAAAATGCAATTTGTTAGATTGAGTTATTGGCTCTGAATCTATTTGGGTTGTCATCAGAAAAGTTCAGTGTTCATGCTACAGAAGAGATGTTGTTTTCTCAGGTCATGATGGTCATCAGGGAGCGCTGACCTCTATAGCGTGTAATAAAGAGGGAACGCTGGCTCTGACGGGGTCAGTGGATGGTCAGGCTAAACTCTTCAACACATCCACAGGGAAGGTGAGTAGAGTTACGACTGTGCTGATATCAGGTTTGTTTTACTTGTGATACTGTGTTTTTTATTTTTATGTGTTTCTGTAATGGAGCAGGTAAGCCTGTGACTGGTGTTTCGGCAGAGTTTCTCTGACAGATGAGGCTGTAGTAGTGCAATAAAAAATACTTTTTGTTCTCCATTTTTCTTAATGGAGTTCATTTAGTTTATGATACAGTTAAATGCTTTGTTACCTTTTCCCCCAGCACATTAGCAGTTCATCAGAAGTTAAATGTTCACGCAATGACATGCCAAATATGTGTTTATTGTATTATGAGTGGGCCTGAAGCGAGATCTGGGGCCTGTTGCATAAACTTAGTCAGTGACTTAAGTACAAGTTTGACCAGCTAGCAGTTAGCCAAAGGGTAATCAGTCTTCTTTTTGGATTCAACTTAGACTAATCTACGCTTTTATGTAACTGAATAAAAAAAAAAATATGACCAGTCTTAAAGAAAAAATTAGCTGACTAACTTTTAAGACCGGTCTTAACCTTTTATGCATCCGGTCCCAGGATGTTTCCAGCAGCGCTGTGACGAGTGTCCAGTTACTAGGGCTGCCACTAACGACTATTTTTATTTTGATTAATCTAAACGATTAATTTCCCACCAAAAAAATTAAAAATTTTACTTAAGAATATTTTATTAAACTGTATTTCATTAAACTAAATGAAATCCAAACCAGATGAAGGTTATAATAAACCCAAACTCACAACAACATGCAGAGTTTGAGATGCTCCACATGTGTAAATGACAATTATGCTTAATTATGTTTTTTAAATGGGTTTAATATATCATGCAGCCTTGGGAAATGTGTTTTATACATTCTCGTCTGTGAAATGCGCCACTTCCGGTATTTTGCCGGTTAGTCGACGCGAGCAAAATGAAGTCGAGGATTTAAAAAAATCGAATAGTCGAATAAAATCGACGAATCGCGACAGCCCTACCAGTTACAGTTTAGGGTTAATTTCCAAGCACTGGACATTGATGTGATCTGATGTAGGTCATCACTTGAACACCATCATAGAGCTTCATGTGTAATGCCTGTAATGTGATTTATTTGTTTCTTTTTTTTCTTTAGGTGTTATGCTCATTTTCCAATGAAAACAGTGAAGCAAAAGACTCAATGCAGGAGCAGGATTCCAACTCTGTAGAATCTGTGGGATTTTGTAATGTGTAAGTAAAGCAAATAGTCTTAATAAAATATATATAAAGAATCTATTTATACAAGTAATTTTCATCGAGGCATCAGTATTTAGTTCTGTTTTGATGTGCTCTATCGTCTTCTGCAACTCTACCTCTGTGTTTTCAAGCTGCTGGTCAGATTACATCCATTAACCTCAACGATTGCACCCAGAACCGTCACAGCCGATTAGTGTTAAGTTTGTTAACGAAAACTAGGACGAAAAATGTTCGTCAACGAGTTTTTTTCCCCTGATGAAAACGAGACGATGACGAGATGATAATAAGGTCATGAAACGATAACTGAGACTAAATGAACATGCAATATCGTTGACGAAAACCGAGACTAAAATGTAGTTAAAAGAACAAAAACTTGACCAAAATTTTTTATTTTTGTTGAAAAGTGGAGCCAAAACATTTCAGACTGCTGTACAAGACTATTATGCGAGCGTTCATGTTTGCGGTTGCCAGATATCAAGAGCCTAAATCCCCCAATCAGAGCTTTTCTGTTAAACAGATACGTACTCTGCCAGGCTTTGTGCTTTGTGCAGTCTGGCAACCATTCACACGCTCTCTCTCTGAAAACACCGACATACAGTACTGTACGAGTAAGCTGGACTTCAGCGATCTCCGTCTGAATGAAAGTGTCATTCAGCAGTCTGTGCTCTGTCAGGGATCTCGACTGTATTGTTTGTGATAGTGGTTGCGGATTGTAATGTTACTTACGCAACCTCTGTGCAACAACAAGTCTTTTTGCAGTTGTTTTAAAAGAGAAACATTAATGCAACTTGGAATTATTGGAATTACTATTAGGAATTTCTCAGTTTTAATATTTGAGAGTAGGTTTTTGTTACACCAGTTTTCATGACGTAGACAGGGCGAGTGTATATCTGAAGTCTTTGGTGTTTATTTAGCCTCTAATTGATATCCTGTGATAAATCTGTACACTAACGTTAGATGAGGTAAAATAAACCATGCATTCGAGTCGATATTCTATTGATTTGTGCTTATTGGCGAAAGAGCAACTTCTGATGAAATGTAAAAATAAATTTCCCAAATGACAACAATCATTGCAAATTGAGCAAAATAATATATTTTTTTCATCATTTTAACCATTTTACAGTAAGATGAAAATATGACGAAAAAGTTTCCACTGACTAAAACTAGACTAAAATGCTCAGACATTTAGTCGACTAAAACGTGACTAAAACTAAAACAGGACAAGTTGACTAAATATGATAAAAACTAAGTTACATTTGACACATGACTAAAACTAAATTAAAAATGGCTGAAATGAACACTACAGCCGATGCTGGTCTCCAAGCACAAGGAGCTGTTTTTAAAGTTTTGTATAACATCAGTCCACAAACTGTGCTGCAGCTGGGAATCATCAGTTACACTGTGTTCATTCTGTTCGGCCAGAGGAGAACGTTCCCCGAGTCAACCTCAAACATCAACACAGCTTTTTTTTTTTTAAATTCTGTATTGTATAAAGCACTATGTAAATAAACATGACTTGACTTGACTTTCAGGTTACCCCTAGTTGCTGTTGCATATCTGGACGGCACCCTGGCCATTTATGATATGAATTCACAGAGCCTCAGGCATCGCTGTAAACATGAGGTAAAAGCTGAGAATACATTTAAATACGGCACTTTTCTCATTTCATCCATGTGTTGTTGAAGGGCTTGATAAGTCTGTGTGTCTGTGTGTGTCTGTGCGTGTCTCTGTGTGTGTGTCTGTGTCTGTCTCTGTGTGTGTGTGTGTGTCTGTGTCTGTCTCTGAGTGTGTGTGTGTGTGTGTGTGTGTGTGTCAGGTGGGTGTAGTGCACCTGCAGTGGGAGGAGGCGTCTGCAGTCATCTACACCTGTAACCTGGCTGGTGTCGTCACTCTGTGGGACGCGAGATCAGGAGTCATGATGTCAGAGTACCGTGGCCACTCGGCTGAGATCCTCGACTTTGTGCTGAACAGGTTAGTCTGTTAAACCGAGAGGCTGTTCAGTTCTGTAGGACTTGCGGTTAATGTTGTCATTGTCTGTAGGATGAAGTACTAAGAATCGCTGAACAGAGTGAACTGTCATATAAAAAGTGCTGTCAAAGTCAAAGCATCAACACGAGATTAAATGTTTTACACTGTTAACTGTTGAACATGGTTAACACATTTACCTAATTAGATATTAAAATGGTTATTGTTCTTTGTTGTTGTTTTTTAAGACTAGGGATGTGCACAACGACTACTTTCATCAACATTTGATATAAATTATTAAATAAATTATATTTAAATGAAAATTATAAAAACTATATAAATATTTAGAAAATGAACAATTCTATTATTCCAGTAGCCAAATCTGATACTGAATGGCACAGAAAATGTTAAATATGCAACATACGTGCCGTGTTATGGTCATTGTATATTGGGTTATCCACTAACTAATTTAATGTTTTGTCATTTTGACCACAAAAACAAAACAAGCAAGAAAATGATTTAAATATAGCATGTAAAATTTCATGTTGCAATCTTTAAGTGGTACATAAGCCTTTGAGTCATTTCTCTCCAGGTGCAAGTGTGTGTGTGTGTGTGTGTGAGAGCTTGTGTGACGATTTTAATGTGCTGCTTTGAATACGAAGTAAATGTTGTATAATTAGTTATTACTAAATGTGTAAATAAAATGTTGAAAAGTTCAATGTTAAACAATGTTTAAACAATTACTTACACGTACACACTGTAACATTACAGGAGTCACAACCGGATTTACGTTTGAGAGTGAATCCCTTAAATTGTCTTTGTGTGTGTGGAAAACGCCTCCCTCCTGGAATTGCACTGATGGACGCAGTGGCAGCCATAGCAATGTTTGGCATCTTGTGCACTTGATATCTGATATTTTTGACCAAAGTAAAATGACCGCAACTAAAGATGTTTGTCAGTTTTAACTAAACCTCCATTTGCGCATGCACTCGTTTGTTTATGCTTACTTCCAGTATATAGCTTTTGGGCTTATTCTTATTTGCTGTTTTTGCACGAATGAGGCAAGACTCGTAATCGTGACACAACTCTGATGTGCGTTTAAATACGCCATTAACAACTATTTGTTTGCTTCGGCTCTGTATGCAGTGTATATAATAAAAATTGTTTTGGGAGTCAATTCGGTTGTAGGATGCGGTCGTCACTCCTGTAAATGACTGATCGGTGTGTCATGAAGGTCAAATCAAGTCAAGTCTCAAGTCACTGGATCTCAAGTCCAAGTCAAGTCAAGTAATTTTCTTTATTTAGTCAAGCAAGTCACAAGTCCTTAAATTTGCGACTCGAGTCAGACTCGAGTCAAGTCATGTGACTCGAGTCCCCCACCTCTGGTGTTCAGAACAGGATTCAGCACTCAACAGTGAATTGACAACTGAATTTAGCTGCAGTATGTGTGTGGCCGTAGAGTCAGTGTTAGTTATTTTCTAACTGTTTACTTTGATACTGGTTTCTGTGTTGTGATTGGCTGAAACATGTAACAAGTGGAGAATCGAACAGCTTTGAAATCTTCCTCCATTAGTATCATATACACCAGATCACTTAAATCTGCTGTTTTGCTTTCATTCTTTAAAAAAGAACTGATTGTGTTAAAGGGAAAGTTCACCCAAACATGTAAAACCTGTCATTATTTGCTCAACCTCATGTCATTTCAAACTTTCAGTCATCATCATAACACAAGTGAAGATATTTTTAATATTTGCTCATCATTTTTGTTCATAAAAGTTTGTCAGGTTTTTGTGCATAAAATTCAAATGAAAGGTTAAACATGCTTTATTGTCCGGATGCGTTCTCTCTCTATCATGGGTAAATATTAATTTGTGCTGTATCTTTTTCATACATTGTCGTGTTGTGTCTGTGTTCACAGAGACGCCTCAGTCGCCGTCACCGCCGGAGGAGACCATCAAGCCAAAGTGTTCTGCCTGCAGAGACCCGACCGGTAGAGACCGTCTTCATCTGGATCCCGTTAGACTTACCTAGTTAATACCTCCTCACTGACACAGTCACCTGTAAACTTCAGCTTTTTACAGTTTTCACAGAGCTGTGCTGTTCTGTCTTTATGTCGTTCTTGTCATGACTTTGTAAGTCTGACAGACTGATTTCTCTTGTCTTTTGCTTAAGCTACATCCAGCTGTACTTGGGACGTCACATAAATTATATGGCCAAGAATATGTGGGTTTTATCTGTTCTAGTAATTTTTTATAAAGACAATGCTTCACCGTACAGTGACATTCTCGAGAAATGTGTGCTTCAAACTTAGTTGCAGTCTGTTGCAGCAGCTTCATGCTGAAGTAGAAAACAACCCTCCACAAAATCTGAAGCACACGTTTCTCTAGAATGTCACTGTGTGGAGAAGCTTTGAGATTTGTCTTCATAGAAATGACTGAAATAATTACACCTATTAATCCGAAGGGGATGTCCGCACTCGTTAGGCCACGCAGAGTATATAAAATTCGGTTTCAAAAAGTTTTGGGTAAAAATGCACATTTACTCATAGGTTCAGATTTCTAGACCGTTCAGTTGGATGGTCAGATGAAAGATCTTCCCTGTTGCTGTTGTTATGCGTCTGTTTGCTGGTTAAGGAACAGCTTTTGTCGTTCTTCTCCCACCACTAGCTGTAAACCGTTAGCAGACACAAATTCCCAACTGCCTGTGGACTGTCTTGGCAAAAGTTCAGTGCTGAATGGTTGGCCATACATTCTGTTGTGTTTAATCAATGTCATGTTGAAACTACATGAGTGCTGTCAACCTTAATTTTACTCCTTTGTAGCAAGTTACAAGAATGTTTGAAATGTGATGTGTGAATAAACACACCAGTGATGTTAACCCTGCTGAGAGGTTGAGTATTTGCCACTGAATCCGCTCCAGGGGCTCGTACCAATACTTTGCACCTGTCTGCTAACAAGATGTATTTCCGTTGAAGTCAGGGTCGGAAATTAGCGGGGGCTTTGGGACAAAAATGCCACCAAAATAACACATTTAAGACAAAGGGGCAAAAAATGCCCCTGCACAAATAAACTAAATCTGTAACGGCTGTCGTGATTAAAGTGAAATGTGAACGTCGATTACGTGGATTCTGGCACCCAACATCACAAGATGATATTTTAAGCTCCTTGTGTAGCCGAATCTGCGCTGGTTTGAATGGGCCGCCTCCAGTTTCCCCTTTGTTTTGCTGCCTCCAGCTAGCGCTGTGACGTCGCTCACCCTAGTTACCTGTGGTTGGCCTGGCCGTGCGTCACTCAGAACACAACAGGCCAATCAGAAGAGAGGCTCATGAATATTAATTAGACAGGCCAAAATCGACCTGTTCTCAGCAGAGCTCCTGAGAGAGGAGCTGTAAAAATATATTGAGATGGTTTTTGGTACTTATACCGCAAATATATATTCTTAAGGACATCAAAACCTAAAATAAAACTCCAGAAAGGTGTACAATATGGTACCTTTAAGAGTGCTTACTTCAGTCTCATCACTGACTCTGACCCTGGTTAAAGTGGCGTGAAAGTGTATGTAGAACTTTTGATTACCTGATGGGACACAAATATAGTGAGGTAAAAATGCAAGTAAAGTTTGAACACAGCTTTGTTTACAAGGTTTGATTTTCAGTTCATATAAACTAAATGTCTGTAACAGACGACACGATTCAGTTGTGGTTCTAATTGACAAAAAGCAGTTGCAAACATTTTACAAGATGGACGTTTCTCTGCACCAATAAAATGTGCAACACTGTGTTTTACAACCAAATTATATTATATCTAAATATCTAAACTTACTTTGGAAAGTTTTTCTTGACATTGCACGATTTTGGGGCACCTAACTTCCTGAACATGATGAATGAAGGGATGCACTCTCTTCTGATACGACATGCTCTGTGTGAGAATGAGTACTAATCAGTCAATATATGTTAGACACTCCACTGTATTCATTCAGTTACAGCAGCCAGGACTGTTGAACTCCAGGAAATACTTCAGCAACAGAATAATAAAAATGATAATATTATAATTATTATTGTGACGCACACGACTCCATAGCCGCACAGCTTACTAAACCCTAGCCTGACCTCACTGATGACCCCATCTTATGTCTTTTCCACTGATGTCAGTGATGTCCACTAGTAAGTGCGGAGCAGGAGTGATTGTAAACGGGAAATGTCTGTCTCTTCATTGCACTCATTGTGTGTTTTGCTTGGTTAACCTGTTTAACTTGTTTCAATGATAAAGAAAAGTATCACAATGTACACTACTGAATCTCTGTATTTTAGTATAAATGTCCCTAATGTGCTTTATCTCAATTTTAAGAAGGCAGTAATGTCTCCATTTCAGGCATTTATGTAGTTGTGTCTTTCTGTACACTTTATCTGTTAGTAGTTACGCACATCTCTGACATCCCTCCTGACTCGGTCAAAGGTCTCAAATTGTGTATATTGTCCTCCCTCTTTATCTGTCATGCGTACATGCATTAGCTGTGCATGTCACAGGTTTGTAGGTTTGCTCGGGTGTTGCTCAGAGTTTTACGAGCGACGTTCCCCCCGGACTCGCCCCTGTTCACTTTCTCTGCTTGACAAGCGACTTTGTTTCTTTCCAGCTGTTGTGGATCTTACTTTGTAGAGCTCTGGTGTAAAATCAGACTTAAAAATGGACTGTGCTATTGCCTTTTGCAGTTTGTTAACCTGCAAACTTTTCTTATGTTGTGCTAAACTACCTGACAAGACCCTATAGTGATGAAGACCTGAGTCTAAGTTTAATCGTCACTTCAAGCCAAGCTGACAAAAGGTACGTTTTCTTTCTCACTTTTCATTTGCTCTATGAATAAGTATTTAGGAAACCAAAAGAAAGTGTTGAATTTATGGTCAGGAGTTCCTCGTTCATGACTGTTATAAACCTGCAAATGGACCATTTATGACCTACGATCGAGGTCTTTTTGCATCTGCTTTTATTTGCTGTATGTATATGTTGGCATTAAAACATTTGTAATGGACATTTTATAGACTAAAAGTTTTGTTACATAGCTGAATGTGTATTTTTTACTTGTATTTGAATAATCTAATATAGTCTGGCATCTAATGCAAAGATGCTGAAAGGACGTTCTAAATGGAACTCTGAATAAACATAATATCAGTGAAGAACTATTAGCTTTGTAGATCACATGTACCTAGAACTGAACTTATAACCTCTCGTATTAGCAGCTTTTGTCTTAATACAGGTTTAATACACTTTAGGCCTATTTCACATTGAACACAAAAGTGCTCGTGTGTGTGTGTTCTGTGCTCTAGCTTGTTTCCTTATCTAGCTGTTCTGATTTCTGACGTTGTATATCATGACAATTGTTGGCTCTTTTTACTTATATCAATTATTGTTATGCTCCCCATTTGGAAGGGTTTAAGAAATAATGTGAGTACTGATATGCAACACAAGAAAGAGTTTATCTGTCCTTCTGTAACCCTAAAAATAGAAAATAATGACTTAATTTTCCTCCTGAAATTATCCCAGGTTGGAGTCCTTCATTAAATCTAATTGAGACTACATGATAAAGAAATTAATAAAACCGTCCAAGCAGTAATATTTCTATGATGTCATCACATTGCTCTGTCTTGCCATCCAATCGCATGATTAGGGTATCATCATATTTTTGGGAATCAATAAATGTGCCATTTCCAGTAGATGCAGGAATGCACAGTTATGTCTGGCAACAAAATCCAGATGCATGAATCAAATCTGCACATACGACAAAACCAAATTAGCCAGAAAGGAAATATTATGATCAGTAGATCTGCTGTACTACTAATCTTTTTCATTAAGCAGCATATCAAGAACAGGGCCCAGCTGCCACAAGCTGTGTAAATGTGCTGTGACATGATTGAAGTGTTGTTTATGAAATGTGTTTGAGGGTCAATATGGCAATAACAACAGCTGTCATATAGTTTCTTAGGGAGGGAAAACTTGTAAAATAAGCACTAAAACCTTTACGGGGAAGGGAAAAAACCAAATGGATTTTAAATGTTGACACGATATAACTAGTAATATGGATTGTTGTGTCATTGTTCCACGATGTGTGTTGATTTGCTAATATTAAATCAATGTATTGCTCTCTTCTTCACGCAGGTTTAACGGATTTCAGAATGGATGTTTGGTGTGGAAAGTCGCAGTAATGGCTGCGGTGATGCGAAACATCTCCGGGAGCAATGTGGAGGCCCAGCTGATCTATGCCATCACGCTGCCCGTCTCCTGTGCCATCATCCTGATCAACCTGCTCATCATCTTGTGCATCACCTGCAACCGGCAGCTTCACAACTCACAGAACTACTTCTTCCTGAGCCTGCTGGTGGCCGACATGTGCACCGGCGTGGCGCTTCCCTTCATCCCCTGGATGGGCCTAAACCGCCCTCTCAGCTTCTCGTCCTGCCTGCTGGTGCACATCTTTCCCAACTTTCTGTTCCTGGCCTTTCTCTTTAACCTGGTGCTGGTGCACTACGAGCGTTACCGGAGCATCGTGAGTCCGCTTCAGCGCGGACAGCTCTGGCTGCATCGGCGGTTCGCTCTGCCGCTGCTGGCTGTGTGGATGCTGCCGCTGCTGTTTGCACTGTTGCCTGCCTTTGGCTGGAACAACAAGGCTATTCACGATCGGAATGAGTGCTGTCCAATAACTAATAGCACAGCGCATTCTAACTGTGTAGCGCTGTCTGGAGAGCGTTGCTGTACATACCGCAGTGTCTTTCCAAACGCTTTCATCTATTTGGAAGTATATGGTCTACTGGCACCCGCCATCCTCTCCATCGCTGCCATGACGTGCCGGGTGCTGTGGATCACACGAGAACAGCTGAGGGACATCCAGCGTCTGCAGCGAGCCGTAGCAAACAGGGAATGCAGACGGAGAATGGAAATGCGTTACGCTTGTTGTGTGGCAGCCGTTTCCCTCGCCTTCCTGACCTGCTGGGTGCCCTACATCGTTTACACCCATGTAGGCGTGGAGTTTTTGCTCCGACGCGGAGGAAAGAGCAATCGCACTGGCCACATTGTGCTGTCCTGTGTTGGCATCGGGGGCATTGCTGTCGTGCCTCTGCTTTTGGGACTCGCCAACAGGGAGTACACAGATCCGGTCAAGAAACTGTTCCGCAAACTGCGGCACCGCTACAGAAATACAAGTGTGCAAATGGACACTAGCCTTCAATTCAGTTGATCTGATTGACTTTTTGATTAATGTTTGTATTTATAATATTCAGCTAAAGATAACCTGTGAGCTGGGTTTCAGTGAAATGGTCTGTAGGATGCTAGATTGGATTTATTATGTACTGAATGTCAAGAAAAGCTTGAAATAATCTTTGTTCAGTGAGTGTTTGTGTAGCCTCGTGAAGCAACTGCTGTGACACTTATCTACTATAGAGAAGAAGACTATATGTACACAAACCCATTTGAGTCTATCTGAAGATGGAGATTTCTAGAATTTAGTAAAATAAAATAAAATGGTTTGGACATAAAGTACACAAAACAAAGTCAGCATATCTTTTGGAGCAAGTCATTAAAAAAACAAACCAAAATGAGTCATCATTTTTAACCGGCTTTACTAAAGCTCTCTTTAGCTGCTGATCCGATCTTTGCAGTGGTTAGGAGGTCATTTGAATAAAAGCTGTATTTATTTCTGGTTTAGGCATTGTTGTTGTTGTTTTTGTTATTTTGCCCCTGAACAGATTTTTGGTCATAGACAGATGCCCTAACATTCTATGGCAGATTTTCCTGATGCCACATGAAATCCATTAGTTCTTTTGTAATTACCAGTTGTTCTGGTTTAAGGCAGCAGAGCAGCTGCCTCCTTGATGCTTTGTAGAGCGATGTTGGTGTGTGTTGGTTTGTTAGATTTTGATGTTATTTTACAAAAAAAAAAAAAAACAGTCCCATCCAATTCTAGATCATTGTTCCATTTTTTCCAGCTTTGGAACAAGGTAGTTTAAGGTGGTCTTGAGGCAACAATGATCTTCACTGGAGGTTAGTTTTTTCTATTATCTTTTCATGAACTCTTGTTGTGGTTCTCCTAAATTACATTTTTTGTTTTGAATAAATACTGTATGTTGAATGTATTTTGTGTAACAAATAGGAAATGTGAAAAAGGGGTATAGAAATACTGAAGTACTGTATATTTTTCAGTTCAAAATAGATCTTTATGCTTATATCTGCCATCAGTTTTACATCTGACTTGTCCATTTTAAAACCTGTTTTCAGGAGCATTGTAAATAAATGCACATTAAACCAGAAGTGCAGCATAAACCAGCCATGAAACAATTTGTTTGTATAGTCAACTTTGTGAATAAATTTATTTACAGTCCAATAATTCTCCCTTGAGAAAGATGAGTGGATCTTTGTTATTCCCAGTTCTTTCAGATATATTATACTGATATAATATCACACTCTGATGTGGTCTATTATACAGAATCTGAAGACATACAGTACCTTCCTCTCATCCTGACATTCTTCCTAATTTCAGAATATGATCACACTGTCAAATATGGAAGTATTTTTGTATGCTACAAGAGAGAATATTCTTTGGCCTTGTATTGTGGCCTTTGTGTCCAAAAGGACGAGGAATGGTTTGGTTAGATTTTAGAAGTCTGAGCAAAAGATAACAAATTTACATTAGTATGACAGTGATGAAAAACAGCAGTGTAGTAATGCAAGATAAACTGTGGAAGAAACATTTTTGGAGGGTAATACTTTGATTCAAGTTTGTGCAAAAGAAGAATGGATTCTTTGCCTGTGGTAAGTAATGTAAAATAAAATGAACAATATCTTACCATACTTTACAGAGCTGTCATCTTAACACCATGCGTATTAGTTAGGGTTATGGTTAGGCTAAAGTATCACGTTATATCACAATACCACTAAGGTTGTTTCGTTGCATTGTTTCTGACAACAGGAGGTGAAAGTGGTAGCTATTACAAATATACTTTATTATTATTGTTGTTATTAAATGTTTTAGTATTATCTCAGTCATTTTGCATCTTTTTTTTCCTTTCAGGCAGCATTGTAATGCTGTTTGGTTTAACCCTCAAGCCTTCGTTTTTGCAGAAAACTGAAGAATGACCTTCAATTTTCTGTGAGTAAATATGATTCTCATTTCAAATCTGGAGAACGCCTGTTTATTTCTTGTTGTGTTACATTTAGTTTTGTGTAGTTACCAGTAACTGCCAAAAAAAAATGCAGTTACACAAATGTCAAAACCTGAAACATATTTTCACATGTAAACCACACTCAAAGCACCTTCTCAGATGAGTTTGGTCCACATTCGAGGGGTTCATTTGACGCTTACGAAGTAAGACTGCTTTGTGACACTCCACTAGAGTAGTTCTTAAAATCAAGAACCCAACTGATTATTGGGCTGGACCAGTTAATGCAGTAAATTCCAGGTGTATACCCAAATGACGCATATAGATGATACGTGTGCGAGAGGCTAGAAAATGTCTTTATGCGCACAGTCTGCACGGACCCCGCTGATGATGAAGTTTTGTGTACGGCGCACAAGACGTTGCGGCAAAGGGACAGATGAGGCATACTCCATACTTTTTTAATGCTAAACCTGAAATTAAGTAATCTGTATTGTTGCCACCTAAAAGCTGCCTTGATCATGTGGACAAAAGGAGAAAACAAATCTTGGTTTGAGGAGAAACAGGCCAGGCCACAGTAGACAGCTCTGGATGGATGTGAGGAGGATGTGTTTTGGCTGCAGCTCTGCTGTGGATGGAGAGAGAGAGAGAGAGACGCTCTGTGTTCTGTGTATTGCTGTCATTGTGCAGTGCATTCCAGCTCGTTCCTGCTGCGACATCGGCCTTACATGGAACGCTGGACTGCTCTTTCCTGTAATGGCTCAGAGTCTACGGAAATAAACAAGGAGAATCCACACAATATTTGACTATTCCCTTTTCTTCCAAAATAAAACCACTTTTCGTCAGTATGAAGATATTTAATTGAAACGTTGTTGTTTTATTTTAAAAATAAAGGGACCTGCTTGGATAGTGTGCAGATTCTCCTTGTGCAGTTTCATGTTTTCTGTTTTGGTCCCGCACCTGCTGCAGATTGGATTTGGATGTGTGTATTTTCCCCCCTCTGTAGAGTCTAGGGAAAACAAACTTTTGCATTCAATTTCTGCTATGGAAATTTTATAGCATAATATTAATCAACAATTCATATTTACACTTTGCTTTTGTCTTTATTGTCCATTTTTGCCCTCAATCCGGCATTAATTAGGTTTGTGCAACCCTGTACAACCTGTTTGCACATTCTTCTCTTGTACATTCCTGCTCATTTAAATAATTATTAAGTCTACAGTATAGTGTCCTGTGCATTTTATTTTTATTCTTATTTTTTTATCTTACTTTTTCCATACCTATATTTATATATAATTTTCTTGTGTTTGTATTCTTTAATAATTGCACTGTCCATGGAGCGGACCTGACTTACATTTCACTGTTGGTCATATATTCTCTATATAACCATGTTTGTGACAAATAAAAATCTTGAATCTTGAATCTTGTCTCAATCACATTTCATATTCAGTGTTTTGTAATTGGCCTCCCATTTTGATTTTTTTTCAAATCACGCAAGCATTTAATAGGCCTGTAAACTAATTGAGACGCACTTGCTTGGCATAGATGTTCTTCACATCATCTTCGCCTCAAACTGATTTTGGTCTCAAGAAAATTCATCAACATGCCGTTTCAAGGTTTTCTTTGAGCTGTTTGATGTCTGTTTAACCTTCCCAAGTCAAGCCCCCTAATTCAGCAGAAGTTTCAAGTTGGACTATTTATTCAAAGTGCTTCTCATTTCAAGCTTGTCTGGTCATTTTTTGTTTTAAGAAAAGTGCTTTGTATATCTGTTCAGGGACCCCTGGCAGTAACGTCACGGATTCCCAGGGTCATGAGTCATGATTAGGAATGTCATGCAGTTGTGATGAACAGTGGTGGACGAAGTAACTAAAAGTACACAAATCAAGTACTTGAGTAAAAGTACAGATACGTATAATAAAATATTACTCCAGTAAAAGTAAAAGAAAAGAAGCCGTTCGTTCATGAATCAGACATGATTCGGAGCACGTGATATATTATAAGGAGTAACGATATGTTTTATGAAATGTAGTGAAGTAAAAAGTATGATCTTATGCTTTGGAATGTAGTGAAGTAAAAGTAAAAGTTACTCAAAATAAAACTACTCCAGTAAAGTACAGATACTTGAAAAATGTACTTAAGTACAGTAACGAAGTAAAACTACTCTGTTACTGTCCACCACTGGTGATGAACAATTTAGGTGCGTCCTTATTCATATACTTATACACTATTCTGTGATGTTTTGTAGTATAAATAGTGTGAGTGGTGTTACATTGAAAATTACAAGTAAAATAGCACTTTAAATACAAAGATACTAAGTACAAAGGCACTTGTTTTAACCGAGAAAATAAGTGTGGAATGTTGGACACTTTAACCTTTCAAACCTCGTACACTAGATGGTTGAGTACATAGTGCATAGAATAAGTGCATAGTGTATAGTACGTCATATGGGACACAGTACCCTTTTTTTTTTTCAAGAAACTTTACAGGGCATGAACATGAAAGTACATCTACAAATAACAAGCAAACCAGACAATATAATAACAAACAGAATGTATGGAACAAACCAAAATGTTCTGCAGCTCTGGTGTACAGAACCACTTCCATGACAAACTCGCATCCATGCCAACAGGTGTCCAAGAGCACTGACACTATTGAGATGAATAAGAGCCAGCTAGATGTAAGCAAAGTCTTACAGAGTGCACCTTTAAAATATCTCAAGTAAAATTTTAAGTATTACAATAATTACAAGTGTTTTACTTTAGTTGTGATTATGTCTGACATACTGTTGTTTTTGGAACCCAATGATTTGTATTATCAGTACTTAAAAGCTGCCTTGATCATGTGGACAAAAGGAGAAAACAAATCTTGGTTTGAGGAGAAACAGGCCAGGCCACAGTAGACAGCTCTGGATGGATGTGAGGAGGATGTGTTTTGGCTGCAGCTCTGCTGTGGATGGAGAGAGAGAGAGAGAGAGAGACACGCTGTGTTCTGTGTATTGCTGTCATTGTGCAGTGCATTCCAGCTCGTTCCTGCTGCGACATCGGCCTTACATGGAACGCTGGACTGCTCTTTCCTGTAATCGCTCAGAGTCTACGGAAACAAACTTGTGCATTCAAATTCTACAAGTAATTACAAAGTTTTCACTCTAAGAGCATCTTTAAAATAATGATGTCATATTGAAATTAAGAATATTGTATGAAATTTTAATATATTCTTTCGTAGGTTCTTGACTTTCTTGTGGCATTTTAAGGTAGTCCTGTTAAACCCTTGTGTCTTTATTTCACATTAAGAAAGGGTTAGACTGTGGAAAGATCAGCAAGAAAAATGCACTCACATCCTCCTTTAAACCGTTGCATTTCATTACAAAAATATGAAAGAAAGTGAGATAATCCTGAGATGATCCAATGTCATGTGGGTGGCAATATGTTTTTGGAATTTAAAGTAAATAATGATCACAGTTAAAATAGTCGTGATTAATGATTATAATCCTGATTAAATTACACAAGTTGAACATGCATTAAAAATTTCTTCAAACTTTTGAATACAAATACATTGTTCAGTTAAAAAGTTCTAGCAAGCACTCAAGCAACACAACATCATCAAAATTTTTCGTCAAAAAAAACAAAAAAAAACAGAAGAATTCAAAACCAGCTGATTGTGTCACGGCTGGATAGAGAGGAATACACAGGAAGAACGATTCAGAGCTTCTTTATTTACACAAACTGAAGGAGAGCTTCAAACGGTAAGTTTTAATACTGAAACATAACTTTAGCTCTTGAAACTGAAGTGTAACAGTCCTTATCTCAAACCTCTTTAGGAAGATCCAGCAAGACGTCAGGAGACACAGAGCCACGGAGATCCAGAGCGAATATGGAGAGGCATGAGGTAAGGTATGCAACCTTGAGACCAGTCAATGAGATACTGAGGTGAGTAAACAGATATAGTGCTGCACTAATTACATCAGGTGTTTGTAATTAGTAATCTGGTGATTGTGAACGGGTTGTAACGGACAAAACGTTACTTGGTTTTATTATTGTAGTTTAGCTCCACTATTCTTGTTGATTTCATAGTCTGATGTATTTGGGTCACTTGTAGTACCACTAGGAGCAGCTTGAGGGCGCTATTGCCTGGAGGTAACCGGACATATAAGCTCGATCACCATAGAGTAAGTAGAGCGGCTGGATAGAGAGGAATACACAGGAAGAACGATTCAGAGCTTCTTTATTTACACAAACTGAAGGAGAGCTTCAAACGGTAAGTTTTAATACTGAAACATAACTTTAGCTCTTGAAACTGAAGTGTAACAGTCCTTATCTCAAACCTCTTTAGGAAGATCCAGCAAGACGTCAGGAGACACAGAGCCACGGAGATCCAGAGCGAATATGGAGAGGCATGAGGTAAGGTATGCAACCTTGAGACCAGTCAATGAGATACTGAGGTGAGTAAACAGATATAGTGCTGCACTAATTACATCAGGTGTTTGTAATTAGTAATCTGGTGATTGTGAACGGGTTGTAACGGACAAAACGTTACTTGGTTTTATTATTGTAGTTTAGCTCCACTATTCTTGTTGATTTCATAGTCTGATGTATTTGGGTCACTTGTAGTACCACTAGGAGCAGCTTGAGGGCGCTATTGCCTGGAGGTAACCGGACATATAAGCTCGATCACCATAGAGTAAGTAGAGGGAAACCATTTGGTTGAACTCGTGCTACCGACTTGCTCTTTATTCTACAAATGATTGCTTTCTTCGTGTGTAATTGACTGGATGCATCTTAAATCACCTCTGGATACGAGGTGTATTGTCTACGATGCCGGTCCACGCCGGTAGTAAAACCACCGCGTGTGGGTTCATCCAACGCAGCACACAGGACAGCAACACGCCGAACGCCAATGACACTGTGGGTTATAGGACTAATAACATTGCATCGCACTCAAATAACTTTGTGGATTACAAATTCATCTCATCACTCATCAATTCTCGTACTTCAACTGTACATGGAATGATAAGTTTATTTCAACTCATTGACTCAGTTAAAAGACAAAGTGCATTTAGATTGATTATGGTTTATTCGTTGGTTTTTGCACCTGTATATATACACTTGTGGGAAGAATAAATTAGTATTCAAAGATCATTTGTGTTGTGAAGAGTATTTTAATCAGTACATGATAAAAATCTGTTGAACCCCTCAGAGTAACAGCTTTAAAAAAACGAGGTGTTACAGGTGGTGTGGCTGGTGAATCTGTGACAGTACCCCCTCCCCCATGGGTGTCTCCTGGCGCCCGTGACCGATGGCGAGGACGACCGCACCCCCTAGTAGTGGGACGATCTGGGTGCGACTGGTGGAAGTCGGAGAGCACCGTGACCGACGGCGAGGACGACCGCGCCCCCTATGAGCGGGACGATCTGGGTGCAACTGGTGGAAGTCGGAGAGGAGTGACGGATCCAGAATATCATCTTTGTCCACCCATGATCTCTCCTCGGGACCGTACCCCTCCCAATCCACGAGATACTGGAGCCGGCCACCCCGCCGTCGGGAGTCTAGGATTTCTTGGACTCTGTAGATGGTATCGTTGGAGTCGACCTTGGGAGGAGGAGGTATCTCGTGCTCTGCAGAAGGAAGGAGAAGTGGATTAGTGAAAGGTTTCAGCAAAGACACATGGAAGGTGGGTGAGATGCGGTAGGTGTCTGGGAGTTGGATAGGTCATATGTGACCTCATTAATTTGCCTCGTGATAGGGAAAGGACCGACATAACGGGCACTCAGCTTCCTGCTGGGCAGCCGGAGACGAATATCCCAAGTGGAGAGCCAAACTCGGTCACCTGGTTGGTAAACAGGTGTGGGTGCGCGACGGGCATCAGCAAAGTCTTTGTGTCTCCGTACTGCCCGCTGGAGATGGACATGTGCTGAGTCCCATACCCTCTCGCTCTCATGGAACCAGAAGTCAACAGCGGGGACTTCCGAGGGCTCTCCAATCAAGGGGAAGAGTGGCAGTTGAAATCCGAGCACGCACTGGAATGGAGTTAACCCAGTCATTTCCTGTTGCAACGAGCTCTGAGCATACTCAGCCCAGGGAAGATACTGGGTCCAGCTGTCCTGGTGTTCGTGACAGTAGGCTCGGAGATACCGCCCGATCTCCTGGATCTTGCGTTCGGTCTGGCCGTTGGTTTGGGGATGATAACCTGAGGAAAGGCTGACAGACACTCCCAGCAGACGGAAGAAACCACGCCAGACCCTGGATACCGGGTTATCTGGTGATGGATCTGGTTGGTGAAGTCGTGATAAAGCGTCTGCTTTGAGGTTCTTATGCCCAGGACGGTAGGTTACTGTGAACTGGAAACGGGTGAAGAATAAGGCCCATCGGGCTTGTCGGGGATTGAGACGTTTAGCTTCACGGAGGTATTGGAGGTTCTTGTGATCAGTTATGACTTCGAAGGGATGTTGAGCCCCTTCCAACCAGTGCCGCCACTCTTCCAGCGCGAGTTTGATGGCCAGTAACTCGCGGTTCCCGATGTCATAATTTTGCTCCGCCGGGGACATCTTCTTGGAGAAGTACGCGAATGAATGTAGTACGGGGGGGTGCACCCTTCCATTGGGATAATACTGCACCTACTCCTTGAGTGGAAGCATCCACTTCCACCACAAACTGATGGTTCGGATCTGCAGTTTTCCATTCGTCTCCTCTTCGAATGTGGATTAGATTGTAGGCACTGCGTAGATCGAGTTTCGTGAAGATCCGGGCACCATGGAGCTCCTCCAACGAGGCTGGCACCAGAGGGAGTGGATAGGAAAATTTGATGGTTTGGGAGTTGAGTGCTCGATAGTCGATACAAGGGCGTAGGCCTCCATCCTTCGCCACAAAGAAGAAACTGGATGCTGCAGAAGAAGTGGAAGTACGGATGAACCCCTGATGTAATGCCTCCTTGATGTACTCCTCCATAGCAGCGCGCTCCGGGATTGATAGGGGATAGACATGTCCCTTAGGTAATTTGGCCCCAGGCAGCAGGTCGATCGCGCAGTCCCATGGCCGATGAGGTGGAAGATGGGTTGCCACAACCTTGCTGAACACGTCCTGGAACGCCCTGTAGGTGGCTGGAATGTGGATTGAACTTAGTGAAGCTGGGCTCTCAATAGTGGTAGAGCAGAGCGGTATGGAGAGTTTAGCTCGGCCTGGAAGAGGGAGATCTGCTAAACATGTCCTGAAACAGGATTCACTCCACTGAAGTATTTCCCCGGAGTTCCAGTGGATGTCAGGATGATGTTTAGCCAGCCAGGGACGCCCCAGGATGATATCTACTGTAGCCTCCTCCAGCACCAGGAACGAAATCCGTTCAGCATGGAAGTTTCCAATGCGAAGAGTGACTTCCGGGGTGCAATGGCGCACCAACCCCTTGCTCAGCGGTTTTCCTTGTATATTGGAGATTTGGTAGATGGTGGAATTACGGTGTCGAGGGAGCTTGATTGGAGTGAGACTGATGGAGGAGATGAAATTTCCTGAAGCTCCCGAATCCACCAAGACCTTGACTGGAAAAGAGTGGTTCATGTTCATTAGAAGGGCATCAATGTGAGGCATACTTGAGACATCAGAATGAATATGGACCCTACTCACCGCTGAGCGTGTGGGGCGAATAGGGTAGGAGGGCAGAAGGTGCTCTTGGGACCCACAGTACAGACAGAGCGCTTGGGTGACTCGTCGAGCCCGTTCCGTGGTTGGTAGACGATAACGGTTAGCTTGCATCGGCTCGGGTGCTGGAGGAGCATTACTCGGTGAGGCGGCAGCAGATGAGGAATCCTCGGTGTGACAAGCGGTTAGATGTTGGGAGATGTGCAGCACTTTTTGCAGAAAGCTCTCTAGACCCACGGTGTCTTCATAGACGGACATTTGCTGCCTGATTGAAGAGTTTAGACCACGTCGGAACACTGATAGAAGGGCCGTTTCGTTCCATCTGCTGATTGCCGCGAGGGTGCAGAATCAAACTGCATAGTCATGCATGGACATATTTGCTTGCCGTAGTCGGAAGAGCTCATCATGCACGGAGACCGCAGAGGTAGTTTTGCCAAACACCTCGCGGAAATGATCAACGAAGTCATCATAGGAGCGCACTAGGGGACTGCGCGAATTCCAGAGAGCTTCGGCCTATTGCAGCGCCCTTTCAGACAGTAGTGACATGATGAATGCGATCTTCGCTCGATCATTCACAAACTGATGGGGTTGTAATTCGAAGTATAGTGAACACTGGAGTAGAAAACCGCTGCAGGCGGCCGCCTCACCGGAGTAGGTCGCGGGTTTGGCCATGGGACTTGCAAAGGCCGATGGCCTGACGGGAGGAGGCTGAAGGGATTCGCGGAGTGCTTGAACCAGTTCGGTGAAGGGATCTGGGGTGAGTGGTCTCTGTGCCTCCATAGC
>NW_015638023.1:0-2188 GCF_001515625.1 Sinocyclocheilus rhinocerous | reverse complement strand
CTTCTCAGGTGTTCGGTCATCTCAGGTCTTTGTAAGGGCTGGATGCATATGTAAATCCTAGTTACCACGGGATGTCAATCCCAGCAGAAACAGAGAAACAAATAGAGACATAATTAGCGTAGCTGCTGTTCCAACCAAGCAAATTACAGTATTTCTCATTTTTTAATACGGGAAATGACCTTAATATTTATACAGTATTTTTTCTGTTTTCTTAAATTACATACAAATTCATGTAAAATTACAAACAATATCTGAAAATTAACAACTTGACTATTATTTTAAGGATTATATAATTAATGACAAATTACAGTAATTCTCATTTTTTTATATGGGAAAATTACCTTATTATTTATACAGTATTTTTTTCTGTTTTCTTAAATTACATACAAATTAATGTAAAATTACAAACAATATCTGTAAATTAATAACTTGACTGTTATTTTAAGTATTATTCCATTAATGACAAATTACAATAATTCTCATTTTTTATACAAAAAATTACTGTATTATTTATACAGTATTTTTTCTGTTTTCTTAAATTATGTAAAATTACAAAAAAAATCTGTAATTAAATAATTCCAGATGTCATTTTGGTCTAGAATCGAAGTACTACATGTCTGCCATCTAGTGGTAGGGAATACAAATGAGATATTACACCATATTAGGATCTACAGCCTGTTTTATTAAGTATGACGTCTTGTCGCAATTTTGCGACTTTGGCGCTTAGAGGGTTAAAACAAGTTATTATTAATTTTTTTCATAGTTGCAATGCTATTTGCTGTCTGACAGTGTTGCTTTGAGCGTGATTGGTTAATCTGACCGTCACTCAGGAATCTGGCCAATGACTAGTGAGCGAGCCGTTTTCCCGGTTAAATTTGAAAATACACTGTTGCAGTGTGTGCTGCTGATCGGCTTCTGCAGTCTGCTTCTTCGGTCGGTTCACTAGTAATGGTTTTTACATGGATTATTTTATAGAAATGTGCATGAATGAGGAATAAATAGCAGGATGCGCGTGGTGATGAAATGAGTGAAGAACAATAGACACAAAGCTGCGCCTCAGTTGAATGGTCAAATACAGACAGTCATCTCAAAATTCACTTAAACACAGTCGCTAATGTTTGGAGTCGAGATTAATATTTAGGTGGAAACCCGGTGACGTGTCATAATACTGGATCTGTGCATTTTGTTCTTAAAGTGACAGCAGTATAATTTAGCCTAACGTTACCTGCAGACGGTCATAATTTTAATCAAACAACAAAATACTAAAGAGAAAATCACAAAATTTATTTAACTTACCTTTGTTCTATTGCATTAGTTCTATTGTTTGTAATTTGCTACTTTGATCTTATGTTTAACAAAATAAAAAAAATAACGGTATTGTGATATATTGTTATTGTGAAATAAAATGTCCTATATTGTGAAATAATATGGTCATATCGCCCACCCATACTGTCAGCTAGTTTTAAGATCAAACTCAAAAAGTGAAGGAACTTTGAAATGAGTAGGGTTAGGGCTAGGGTTAGGTTTTGGAAAATTACAACAGCTCCCCCCAACCTAGCACTCGTCTAGGCAGGTTTGGAATAGGGAGACTGAGGAAAGGTGCACGGGCCCATGCTTTGTCAGACTATACCACATTGTGTGAGATTATCTCCGGTCTAGGAGCTGGGCTTATCTAAGTATTGGGTCTAAAGAGTGAAAGTTAGGTTTATCATCGCTGGGTCTGTGACGGGTAGGTTTAGGTTTTGGAAAAGTACAACAGCTCCCCCCAACCTAGTACCCGTCTAGGCAGGTTTGGAATAGGGAGACTGAGGAAAGGTGCACGGGCCCACGCTTGTCAGACTATACCACATCGTGTGAGATTATCTCCGGTCTAGGAGCTGGGCTTATCTAAGCTAGGAGCTGGGCCTGTCTAAGCATTGGGCCTAAAAAGTGAAAGTTAGGTTTATCACCGCTAGGTCTGTGACGGGTAGGTTTAGGCTGTGGTTTAGTTCAGCCTTAAATTTAGCAGTACTCGAGTTGAACCGGCTAGGCTTCTAATCGCTTAGGGTTATGGCGGTTAGGTTTAGAGCGTGGTTGGGTCCAGCACTAAATTTAGATCCAAGTAGATGTGAGAACATGAAGTTCTTGACGGAACTTGTTCCAAATCGGCGAACCAGACCGCAACTCGAAAGTCGCAGTCCGATAATCC
>NW_015638022.1:0-1413 GCF_001515625.1 Sinocyclocheilus rhinocerous | reverse complement strand
GTAGTCAAATTGGCTGGTGAGTGAAAAAGTTAATTTCAAACCCTGCATGCAACATATTAGTGTTCTAGGAAACTAATAGTTTTTTCATCAACATATGCAAAATACCATGTTCAAAGACAAAAAGTCGTAAACTTTCCCTCCGAAAGTTTAAGTCACCATTGGCTCCCGTTACACGCTCTAATGCACTAGAGTACTGTAAGAAAGTATTTTCTGTGGCCAGAAAAAATATCATTTCTTAGAGTTGATATAAAATTATACTGAATGTTTGCTGGACAAACCAATTAGTTGATGGTAATATTAATTATGCTACAGTTACTACTGGCAGCTGATATAAATAACGCTGTTGTAGATAAGTGCAGATAGATAGATAGATAGATAGATAGATACAGTACATACAGGTTATAGGAATAAATACACATATACATGCTTGCTTGAAAGTTTATGAACCCTTTAGAATTTTCTATATTTCTGCATAAATATGACCCAAAACATGCAAGTCCTGAAAGATGACAAAAGAGAACCCAATCAAACAAATGAGACAAAAATATATACTTTGTCATTTATTTATTCAGGAAAATGATCTAATATTACATATCTGTGAGTGGCAAAAGTATGTTAATCTCTAGGATTAGTTTTTAATTTGAAGTTGATATTAGAGTACATCTGTTCAGAGGTGTTTTTAATCAGTGAGATGACTATCAGGTGTCAGTGTGTGCCCTGTTTTATTTAAAGAACAGGGATCTATCAAAGTTTGGTCATGTTTGTGGAAGTGTATTATGGCACAAACAAATTAGATCTCTGAGGACCTCAGAAAAAAGAGCTGGTGTTGCTCATCAGGCTAGAAGAGGTTTCAAAGCCATCTCTAAAGAGTTTGGACTCCACCAGTCCACGGTCAGACAGACTGTGTACAAATGGAGGAAATTCAAGACCACATGAAAATGTGACATGGTGAATGTTGGAGATTGTATGAATGTGAATGGGATGTTGCAAATATTTTGTTCCCTGTTGGCTCTTGTTTTACTGTAGGTTAATCTGTGCAATGTCCTCTACTGGTTTTAAAGGGTAACTTTCTTTCATATCGTCTTGCTAATGTTACTGGAACCTGTTGATCTCTTCTCAGCTGCTTTCTGCAAGCGAAGCTACTACTCATACTCTCTGCTAAATAATGGACTTGCATAGTGCTACCGACAGCTTTCTGCCAAATCTGTGGATACACAATCTTTTGTCTGTTTTGAAGTTAATATTCTTGTTTGTAGTCATGGCTAATATTTCTTGTCTGATACTCTATTTATTTAGTTTAGTGTCAATGTTTGTATCTTTTTTTTATAATCATGGCTTTTTGATCAAGACCACTGTCCCCAGGAGTGATCCACCAACAAAGAACACTCTAAAAGCAAGACATGTAAAAGTCCA
>NW_015638021.1:39055-43299 GCF_001515625.1 Sinocyclocheilus rhinocerous | reverse complement strand
CACGCTGATCGGATAACATTCTGATCAGAAGCGCGTTTACACTTGACTTTTCAATGTGGACAACCTCTGAATACATGTTGCATGTTAATGCCAAGTGTAAACGCAGCCTTTATTTTCGCGACTTATGTGCGACTCGAGTCCAAGACACAGACTCAAGTTTCCATCTCTGATTGTTAGCAAGCTTCACACTCGCTCGCATGTTTTCTTTCTTTCTTTCTCTCGCTCTTGCTCTCTCTCTCATTAATTAATTCAAATTCATTAACCCCTTAACTGTCACCGTCCTGTATACGGGACGCCTAAGTTTACTTCACTATAGTACAATTAAATCATAATATAATCATGACAAACTATATATCATTGGAAAGGTCTAAGAATCCTAAATAGATATTTAACAATTTAATTTAGTTACAAATTATGTAGTAACAGTAATAGATTAATTTATGACAAGGGTGCACCAAGAATCTATGACAAATATACATCATAGCAGGAGTTCTGATCTTTGTCGCAAAAAGTCTTTATTTCGTTGCCTTTTTCCCTATTTCATGTTTTAGTAATCATCATAAGTTATATACCATTTGAAAGCTTAACATCTCAAAATTTATCCTGTGAAAACCATTTTGAAATTGGATATTGCGTTACCATAGAAATTGTATTTCAAAATCTTTTAGCGGTCTCCTCCCCCTTAGCGGGGGTGTCAAATTACAAAATCTATTACGGTCTTTTAGAATCAAAACTTTTTATAATCTTGACAAAATACATATCATTGGAAAGGTCTTGAGTTTCAAGATTCCATATTTGGTGGTTATATATTTTTTTATTATTTTGTGATTGACGTAATATTGAGAGAGAAACTGACAGATTTGTGACAGAAATGCATAAAAAAAAAAATTCAATGGAGTTTAGGTGGCTGTTTTTGGTAAAATTCTATTTTTTTTATATCAACTTCAAATTTGGAACACAACTTATGTAGACATATGGCTTTAATTTTATAGCAATTTTGTATTTTTAACTCTTTTTTAAAAATATTTATTTTATATAAAATAAAATAAAAATAGTACAATACATTTTCTTTACATTCAATTTAAACTTCTATAACTTTTTAATACTTTCATTTTATTAAATGATTTCACTTCTGTAATAATCTGCTAAGTGTCTTCTTTAAAAAAAGACCAACCTTATGGTCTATATTCAAAAGAATTATGAATTCATGAATTATAATAATTTAAGTTTGGATAGTGCACTTTCTCATGAATTTTAAAAAATGGGGATGACAGTTAAGGGGTTAAATAAATATCATATGGGCGTTACTTTATTTTACTAAAGAATTCTACCTCTAACAAGCTATTTTCCGGTCTTTATCCTTTCAGTCAGATTTTGTGCTGCAAGACATCGATGACAGCTGTTGTCCATGCTGGGAAATAATAATGGTCACTTGACGTGAATTATATAAATAATTTTAATATCACAGCCATCCAAAACCCGAGGATCTACCATGTGCATAGTAAAGCGATCACTTACAATCATTTTGGGCAGGAATTTATGTAAACACATATATCGGATACTAGTCGTGTCTAAAGTGAATGTAAACAGGCGGGCCAAAAAAATCGGATATGGTCAAAAGATCGGATCTGTGCATTAAGACTTGCAGTTTAAATGCAGCCTTTGTGACACATCATCAGTAGTGAACCCTAGCATCTTTGGGTGTTTCTTCCTTTAATCACTATTAGGGTTGAGATATATCCATCTGCAAACCCACAGCGCCAGCAGTTTCAGAACCGCAGCCACAGAACCAGAAGTGAGGGGCAGAGTTATTGAGGAGATAAGTATGGCGGAGAGCACCGTGAGTGGTGCAGTAGGAGATCTTGGAAAATGCTAACTTTAGCCTGATAGCACTGAAAGCGAACGTCCCACCCTCCCTGCAATCGCTGTCCAAAGCCACGCCCCCTGAACGCATATACGCTCACAGACCAGAATACCACAGACAACATTACTACAATAGGCTACATCAGCGGTTCCCAATTCCAGCCCATGTTCCGAAGTGAAGTAAACTTCAACGGATTTCCCCCACTCAGGGATTAGGGAGCAATGAACACGTTGTAGGGATCATATCGATCGGAACACAGTTCATGTACGTAGCTCACTTCTAACAAGTTGGTTATCTGAATCGGGTGTGTTAACTAAGCGAGACATGCAAAATATGTGCGCGACGACAGGAATTGGGAACCGCTGGGCTACATCATGTGTCATTCACCGGCGAGAAAACTTTAAAAGTACTACAATACCAGGAAGGAAGATGGGGTTGTTGATGTTTGTCTGCCATTCTCGCTCTGTCTCGCACAGTGTGCGTGAACGAGCTGATGACGTATCCTGTCTACGCGAACAGGGTGCACAGAGGTATGCAGATACATACGTTGACAGGCAGGTAGGAAAGCCAGTTAAAACGCTCGGACTGAGCGTTTTGATTGGACGAACATTTCTTGGTCCTACGCCTTCCACAGAATATATAAATACAGATAAATACATTTAGACCACTTAACTTAATGATTGCTATCGGGATGTGAAGAGACTTTCAACCAGCATAACAAAAAATGTTTCTGAAGACAATCACCTATTGCACCTTTAAAGGGGCTTTGCGGTGATGTTTTGAAGACGTTTACTATTCTTAAATTTAAATAGTTTGTTTTACTTTCCTCTGTTATATGCATTGTTTGTGAGTTAATGTTACCTTATAGTTTAGTTATTTTAATCCCATTTGACAACGTTGAGATAATTGTGTGGTGCTTTCATTTTAATGAAATGGCAAAATGAATGTTTGGAAATGTAAACTGATATTTCCTACTGACAAACTACAGCAAAAGATAGAAATAACTGACTTAAAACCATTTTTAGCTGCTGAAAATACTAGTGTTCTAATCATTTTTGCCACCATTGTATCTATCTATAATACATATAATACATTTATAAGAAATATTAACATTACATTTTCCTTTAATATTCTGTCATGAAAGCGCTCCCAGTATTCCGACACATTGCAACAGACATCTGCTCAGGGGGCCAGTGGAAGAGCCGTTTTTCCTTATAATGGATGAAGAGGACAAGGAAAAGGCCCTCAACTATCTCCTGGAACAATCAGAAGCTTCCAGAGTGCCGTCACCAAATTCCTTGTGTGTGTAAACATACTTGGTAATAAAGCTCTTCTGATTCTGATTCTGATTCTGATAACAAAATGTGCCCAAGAGTGAATTGTTAATTTTGTTAATTTTCATGCAATATTGTTATGGCAAAATGGGCCAAGCGAAATGTTCATTTGATAAACTTTAATTTAATTATTGTGTACATTTTGATTGTTTCTTTTAAAATTATAATGCTGCTGTTTGTGTGTGTTTAGATTTTTATTGAAATGTTTTAGTAATAGAAATAGAAAATAGAAATAATAGAAAATAACAGAAAAATGCATGATGCACATGTTCTTGACTTTGGAGTAAACGTTTATTTTGAATCTTGTGATTAAAGTATATTTCATATAAAATGTCCATAAGTTTCAAACATTATTTTTAACATCATAAACATCATAAATCATATTGCATAATACAATGAAACGAATAACTATATACAATTATAAGATTAATGTTTTTAAAATGCTTAATGTGCATAAATTAATAAAGTATGAATGTTTCATGTGTAATAAAAGCAAATTACCCCTTAAAAACCGTAGATGGTGCAACTCTGTTAAGAACATTAGCTCCGCCCCTCACTTCCGGTTTTGTGGCTGTGGCTCTGAAACTGCTGGCGCTGCAGGTCTGCAGATGGATACTTGTTACGTATCCGGTCCATGAACTTCCGTCTGCTAGCCATCAGAGGTCACCCTTTCCATTTTCATTGACTCTCGCGCTACACACTGTTGCACATCACCCCGGACTACATATCCCATCATTCATTGCACTGATTGCACACAGCCCTGGCTTATTTATTCAGCTTTCAGATGATGTATAAATCTCAATTTTGAAAAATTGACCCCTTATGACTGGTTGTGTGGTCCAGGGTCACATTTCGTTTTGTGTTTGGGGGAGTTATTTTTTGCAGGATTGTCATGACAGAATGTGCCCAAGAGTGACTTTTTAATTTGAACTTATGCAAGATTGTCATGAACCGGGTCTTCAGGAAGCAGAAATCTAGAAAAGCTTCAGGCCCAGATGGTGTTTCACCTGCCTGTTTAAAAGTCTGCGCTGACCAACTGGCCCCCA
>NW_015638021.1:36958-38801 GCF_001515625.1 Sinocyclocheilus rhinocerous | reverse complement strand
AGCCCAGCCTAGTCTTGCCTTGTCTGTTTTCTCGGTCTTTGATCTGTGCCTGTTTTCCTGGAGTTATCCCTTTAGTCTCGCCCTTGTGATCCTGTTCGCCAATCGTTGACCTATGCTAGCCCTAGGACTATTCTTGTGTCTTGCAGGTAAAATATACCTGTTTGCCACCGTTCGACCCTGCCTGTATTTCTGACCTCCTCTCTGCTTTAATAAAGCTTGCATATGGATCTGCACGTCTCACGTCTTGTCAGCCCCGTTACAATACTATTATTAGGATTAGGGTCCTCACATAAAAATATTGATTCTAAGATGCCTTTTATACAGCAATTTTATTTATTTTATATATACAAGTTATCTAGTATGGTATATGGTATATAGATATATACTATATATCTAGTATGGTATGTATCGATCTGTATCAGTATTGGTGATACTTGCTTTAAAAGTACTGGTGTTGGATAGAAAATAAAAGGGGTATCACCCATAGCTTGTGCAAATAGCTTCATATCAACAAATTGCATCTGAAGCTCAATGAAGCTGTTTACATTGCGAATGTGGCCATTTTTATTTTTTACGTTTTGAAAATGTTGTGGCGCTAGTCTGGCATCTTTGGATTTTTAAAGTCTTTTCAACCTCCTAGGCATAATGACTTGAGTGTTACTCTGAGTATATTTAAGACCTCAAGTCTGCAACGAAAGGCGGCAGCTACAGTCAAGGCACATCTAGAATCACTCTACATAAATGTTTTGACAGATAAAGAAGCTGATCCTGCTGAAAGTGCATCAACTTCCTGAGTGCCTTGAACAAATTGCTGAGTGTGGTGATCATGTTGCTGATATTAGTGATGGAGTTGCTGAGTGAGGTGACAGAGCTGGACCTGGTGAACTCAGGAAACTGAATGCACAGCAGAGGCTTGTTCTTGGACAGTGGGTGACTGTGGAAATGGGGTTGAGAGTGATGAAGAAATTGAACAGCCAGCTCTGACTACTAGCTTGATGAACTGGGCTGTGGAGTATGGTATCACTTTGTTGCATTGACTGCCTTGTTGTCAGTATTAAGGTATCACCACCCATCCCTGCCTAAAGATACCAAGACACTCCTCCATACAAACAGAAATGACATTATAAAGAAAGTTGCAGGTGGTGCATACATTTACTTTGGAATTGTATACTCTGTCCAGGTGTCCAGTTATGGCCAGTTTTGAGGTTAGTCCAAGGATTTTCTATCGGGAAAAAAAAATTGTCTTGATTGCCTTATTTGGTGAAAGGTCAAACTTTTTTCAGAGGTGCTATTTAGAGAAATGAATTTTAATTTTTAAAAGTTGATTATTCAATTGGTGTTTATTGACTCATTTCTTAAACCTTATGTTCAAAGTCTTCCTTCTTTTGTGCAGGACTCTATGGATATGATTAAAACACTACAGTCAATAATGTATTACTTGCGACACTAGATGTGGAATCGCTGTATACTAACATCCCACATGGTGGTGGTATACAAGCTATTAAAGGGTTAGTTCACCCAAAAATAAAAATTAGCTTGTGTTTTACTTACCCTCGAAGCATCCTAGGTGTATATGACTTTCTTCTTTCAGACGAATCCAGTCGGAGTTATATTAAAAATTGTCTTTGATCTTTCAAGCTGTTTAATGGCACTCAGCGGGTGTTGCAGTTGAACAGTCCACAAGTCGTCAAATAAAGCTCGCGCATTCATAATAAAACGTGCCGCAGACGGCCCCGGGGGATGAATAAAGGCCCCTTGTAGCGAATCCATGAGTTTTTGTAAGAAAAATATCCATATTCAAAACGTAATAATCACTTTAATGTAGCTTGCGCTCACTGTTGTA
>NW_015638021.1:33457-36529 GCF_001515625.1 Sinocyclocheilus rhinocerous | reverse complement strand
ACGTTTTATTATGAATGCGTGAGCTTTATTTGACGACTTGTGGACTGTTCAACTGCAACACCCGCTGAGCGGCATTAAACAGCTTGAAAGATCAAAGACAATTTTTAATATAACTCCGACTGGATTCATCTGAGAGAAGAAAGTCATATACACCTAGGACGCTTCGAGAGTAAGTAAAACACAAGCTAATTTTCATTTTTGGGTGAACTAACCCTTTAACTCCTTGTATTGTTTGTTTAAATGAGTCGACTAAATTGGTATTGACAAAATACTTTTTTATGTATGAAGATTGTTTTTTACAGATTAAAGGAACAGCAGTGGGAAGTACAATGGCCCTTAATTATGTGAATTTGTATGTTGGTCATTTTGAACATGAATACCATCCCAAAAGTTAAGTGTGCTGGTGGCAGCCTTATGCTGTAGGGCTGAAGGACTTGTCAGAGAAGAAGAAAAGCTCAATGCACCAAAACTTTAAGCCTTAATGAAAACCCAGTCCAGAGCATTCAGAACCTCAGACTGGGCAGGTGGTTCTCATAAATTGTGACAGATTTGCATAGAAAGCCTGAGAGCAGCAGTGACAGTGTGCTGATTTTCGTTGGCATATAGTGAAATGTCAAAACCATATCCACTAGGAGACTATTTGAGATACAGTATCTAGTGAAAGAGATTTTTAAAAATAGCAGCTGGATTTGCATATACAGGTAAAACATTTTTCATTAAAATAACATCAATAATGTTATGAGGGGTTTGTTTAGATGGTCAAATGACTTTTCCAGACAGCTGCTGCCCTGCTGAGACAAATATTGGAATGGTTTCCATGTTTCCCCATGATATATGCACTTTGTTTGCCTAGGAGTCACAAGGAAACTCCTAGAGATGTGGACAGGCAGCAGTAGCTTAGGTGCCGCTTGCCTACCAACAAACTAACTAACTCAGTTGTCAGAAATACTTGCTTTCAAAAGTCACATTCCTAGTGAATTTGCTAAAAATCCCCCCTTTTTTTTCTTTTTTTTTTACATCAGGATAATAGATTTTTGATCATTCTTATATCATCTGGGCCTGGGCTAACATAATATCGACAATTCTGTTTGTCCAGGTGTCCATGCCTTTCAGCCCAGAAGTGTTTCTAATTCAGATAGTCCTTGCTCAAGCCACATGTCAATAAAAGCCAGTAGTTCTGTATCAATCATGTCCACTGTGTTTCAGCATTTTGTGCACAACAGCACCAGTTAAATCCAGCATTCTTGATTATTTTAAAAAGAAACAAGTCCTGCAAGAGTTGGCCCTGGTTTGGGTTAGTTTTCCTTTGCTACCCCAGTTGCTTTGTTTGATCTCTCACATGCATATAATAGTAGTAGTCCTTGTTAATACATATAGGAGATACAAAATAGCTGTGAGTTTCTAAGGTAAACAACACGCATCACCATGCCAACCTACAATGCTTACTTCCTCTAGTGGTTAGAGCTGTATTGTTTCAAAACTCTGTCTTCAGTGGTGATAATAAATAAATGACTCAGTATGTGTAACCCCTCTCTCCCGGGTCCTCACAGCCACACCTCGTTCTCGTTCCGAGTGGGTCTCGAACCCGGGTCTCCGGCATGGGAGGAGGACGCACTAACAAGGAGGCTAAAGTCTGCAGCCACTAGCGCGTCTCTCGAGATCAGGGGAGTGAGGTTTATCTGCACAGCACCTACTCGCTGGCCTCCGTTACACTCACCCCCCTAATCCTCACTCCCATCCGGGTCACGGCACCAATGTAACCCCTCTCTCCCGGGTCCTCACAGCCACACCTCGTTCTCGTTCCGAGTGGGTCTCGAACCCGGGTCTCCGGCATGGGAGGCGGACGCACTAACAAGGAGGCTAAAGACTGCAGCCACTAGCGTCAGTCGCTAGTGTGTCTCGAGATCAGGGGAGTGAGGTTTATCTGCACAGCACCTACTCGCTGGGCTCCGTTACATATGCAATTAACTTTTCTTCACATCATAAATAAATGAATAAATACAAACATTAATAAATATTAATAACAAATCAAACATAACAATTGTGAATACACAATGGTGTATCATATTTCTTCTCTATTTTGCCAATAAAAATTCTTCCAAACAGAAGAGAATCTGTTGAGTAAACGATTCAATGACCCATTCATAAAGGCAGAGATCACTTGCTTTGTTCATGAATGAATCAACCAGTTTGAAAACAAACCAAAAAAAAAAAAACAGTTTAAATAATTATTCTATAATTTACTTATAAAGACTTACCACCACCTACTATTTTTTGTTTCATATACAATATAGTTTCATTTCATTTTTTATGTTCTAAAAAATCTCATAAAAATTAAGCAATTGGAATTGCCATGTAAATGTATTTTGATTTCATGTAGTTGGTAACCTTAAGTAAATTAATTAAAAAAACAACAGTATGTAACTGTATTTTTTATAAATAATCATGTTTTGTATTTTGAGTACGTAAGCACTTCCCATCTCCCAAAATGTCTGTGCACAGCCCTGCTGGGCTGGGTTTTCTTAGCCAGTTTCTCAGGATTAAAGCCATCTCAATGAAATACAACACTGCCATACCAAGTTTTCAGCCTAGGCATACACTTGTGCTCACTCCCTGAAGGAACAGACTATCAAGCAAACGTTTTATTTTACATTTATGAGATACATCCACTATTTCAGAAATGAGGCTGCACAGTCAGCTGAGCAATAAAATAAAATAAAGTTAATTGTTTCAAAGCGTGTAAATAATTTACATTTTTAAGCACCTTTCTCAGGCACGTGTGAGAGTCTACAATCTACTTTGATAAATAAAATAAAAAGGTCACAAATGGTGGAAGCATCCACAAGTCCCACCAGCTCCATGAGAAATACTTAGGAGAAGTGTATACAGGAGAAGGAACGACTTAAAATGAAATTTTTAGGGTAGCCAATTGCTGTCATCTTTGATTAACTCAAGATGTGGAGGCAAGATGTGTATTAAACACTGATAGTGCCACTAAAAAATTATGTGTCTGGAAGAATCCTTACAAATGTAGTAAATACAGTCTTCATGAAGAATTATAATTATTTTTTT
>NW_015638021.1:32319-33433 GCF_001515625.1 Sinocyclocheilus rhinocerous | reverse complement strand
AAATTAAGTTAATTGTTTCAAAGCGTGTAAATAATTTACATTTTTAAGCACCTTTCTCAGGCACGTGTGAGAGTCTACAATCTACTTTGATAAATAAAATAAAAAGGTCACAAATGGTGGAAGCATCCCCAAGTCCCACCAGCTCCATGAGAAATACTTAGGAGAAGTGTATACAGGAGAAGGAACGACTTGAAATGAAATTTTTAGGGTAGCCAATTGCTGTCATCTTTGATTAACTCAAGATGTGGAGGCAAGATGTGTATTAAACACTGATAGTGCCACTAAAAAATTATGTGTCTGGAAGAATCCTTACAAATGTAGTAAATACAGTCTTCATGAAGAATTATAATTATTTTTTTTAATGAATTAAATTTTATGAATGAATTAATTATTTTTAATCAATGAATTATAATTCAAAAACAGCAACAATTATGCCTACTTGTATATGGGTGTATTTGAAAATGAGTTCATTTGAAATGAATCAAATTCTTTTTTACCTAAGATAATGTTTTATAAACGGTACATTGATGACATCTTTGTGATAACGAATTCTACACCCACTGAATTGTTGCTGTTTTTGAATTATCTCAACTCTAGAACTGAACACTTGAAGTTCACTATGGAGTGTGACACAGAGAGTATCAGTTTTCTTGATGTAAAGGTACACATTTCTGAGGGTAAACTTCAAACTGAATTGTATCGTAAACCAACGGATCGTAATACGATTTTAAGAGGTGATAGTTTCCATCCAAAACCTCTTATTAAAAGCCTGCCTATTAGCCAGTTTAAGCGTGTGCGCAGAGTGTGTAGCACTGAAGAGTCTTAAGCCCCGTTCACACCAAGAACGATAACTATAAAGATAACGATATTAGCGTCCACACCAGCGAACGATATCGTCTGTTTATTCTAAGCGCACGCGTGTCTGCTGGTTTTAAATTCTTGAGCTCGTTACAGCAGGATGGATTCTGATTGGCTGTCAGTGTTTTATCGTTCATCAGCTGGAAAAAAAACGTTTTGAAAGTGATCACAACAATATCGGTCCGTGTACGTTTTGATCATTTCATCTCCTATTTGGAATGCAATAACGAGAAATGGAAAAACGGCTCGTTTATTC
>NW_015638021.1:25162-28755 GCF_001515625.1 Sinocyclocheilus rhinocerous | reverse complement strand
TGGATAAACAAGAAGAAAAGAACAAGAAAAAGACAAAGGGAGAAGGGGGAGAAACTGCACCGAAATTGAAAAGCTGAAAGAAAATGAGTTTTCAAAAGTATTTCTGCCAGGGGAATGCAGCGCGGCTGTTTGTGTCCCTCAGATGGTGAATTGTTGTGGAGGTGTTATAATCATTAGTCCAGATAGAGAGACAGCCGCACTGTCTGTCTGTGGCAGGGAATCTTTTAGAGTACTGCAGATGTTCTCTGCATGAGGGAGACAGGTCTCTTAAGATAAGACGCAAACAAAAGTGCTTTAAATACTCGAAAAGTCCTGGACTGAGAGAGATGCTGATTCAGTACAATACTGTCTGAAGGATCATGGCCAGAATGGAAGTGGAAAATCTGAACGGAGAAAGAAAATGGTGAAAAGATTGTCAACAGTGGCTCTCTATGAATTCAGGTTTACTTATCAGCATCTTTGAAGTGTGAATGTGTATAGCATGGGTGAACTTTCTCATAAAATAAATTTTTCTGAGCAGTTTCACAATGCTGTATAAAGGACATGCCGAATTCCAAACGAATGGCCACTAGATGGTAGAATGTTTTTGATTTTATGGTAATTGTTCCTGTTCTTATTAGCGTGCTAATTATCATATATGGTACATCTTATTAGTTTAACTATAACAAAAAGAACAAACGTATTGTCTGCACACTGATATAACTGCTCCATAAGAAATATTTACTGCAACATTTCGACCATCAGGTCTTTGTCAGGCACAAATTACGTGAACTGAGGTACAACCCTTTATAAGTAACAGGTGGTCATCCTAATTAGACAACTGAAATATCTACTCTATCTGATGATGCTCCTTCTGTTATTGTACAGCGCAGTGTCACTCCTGATTCGACCATCTATGTAAGAGATTCTATGGATTTTATTGAATCATTGTATGCTGTTGATTTTTCTGTCGATCCTGTTCTTCTCGCTACACTTGATGTTCAGAGTCTATATACCAACATCCCTCATGAGGATGGCTTACGGGCGGTGGAACAGTTTCTAAAACAAAGACAGAGTGGAGTAAAACCTAGTACAGCATGTTTGCTGGATCTTATAAACATTGTTTTGACTAATAATTACTTTCGGTTTCAAAATGATTACTATATACAAGTGAAGGGAACAGCAATGGGCAGTAAAATGGCACCAAATTATGCCTACTTGTATATGGGTGTATTTGAAAATGAGTTCATTTGAAATGAATCAAATTCTTTTTTACCTAAGATAATGTTTTATAAACGGTACATTGATGACATCTTTGTGATAACGAATTCTACACCCACTGAATTGTTGCTGTTTTTGAATTATCTCAACTCTAGAACTGAACACTTGAAGTTTACTATGGAGTGTGATACAGAGAATATCAGTTTTCTTGATGTAAAGGTACACATTTCTGAGGGTAAACTTCAAACTGAATTGTATCGTAAACCAATGGATCGTAACACGATTTTAATTTTAAGAGGTGATAGTTTCCACCCAAAACCTCTTATTAAAAGCCTGCCTATTTGCCAGTTTAAGCGTGTGCGCAGAGTGTGTAGCACTGAAGAGTCTTAAGCCCCGTTCACACCAAGAACGATAACTATAAAGATAACGATATTAGCGTCCACACCAGCGAACGATATCGTCTGTTTATTCTAAGCGCACGCGTGTCTGCTTGTTTTAAATTCTTGAGCTCGTTACAGCAGGATGGATTCTGATTGGCTGTCAGTGTTTTATCGTTCATCAGCTGGAAAAAAATCGTTTTGAAGTGATAACAACGATATCGTTCCTCTGTATCGTTATCATTATAGTTGCGGTGTGAACTATGCTATTCTTTAATATTGAGAACGATTTTTAGAACTATATCTTTATCGTTATCTTTATAGTTATCGTGCTTGGTGTGAACGGGCCTTTACTCTCGATAGTCCGCTGATTTGACTTCAAGATTTCTACATCGTAGTTATCGTAGGGAATGGATAGAAGAAGCTAAGAGTAAATTTGATGATACATCTCAAACACAGTGTCTACGTGCTACGAGCAATAAAACACAATCAGGCAATGGCCCTATTTGTTCGGTTAGGTATTCAGCATTAAGTGCAGAATTTCGTAAGGTTCTTTACAGGCATTGGCATATTATTTCTAGTGATTCTAAACGTCAAAGTAACCTGCGTGACATGCTTGTACGATCGGAGTTCCCGTCTAGTGTAGTGAAACCTGTCACTCTTACTCTTCCTCCTGGTAATTATAGATGCGGCAATTGTGCCCAGTGTACTTTTACATATAAATGTACATTTTTCAGCCATCCACACACTGGTCGTAACATACTGATACGCGGTACAATTACTTGTTCATCTACACATGTGATTTATCTTATTCGTTGTCCGTGTGGTCTCGCTTACGTTGGTAAAACTTCTAGATCATTACGCACCCGCATTACTGAACATCGGAGTAATATTAGGACGGGAGTTGAACGCAGTCTTATAGCATCTCATTTTAACAAAGTGGGACACAATGTTAGTGCCTTACAGTATTTCGGTATAGAGAAGGTACAAAAACCATCAAGGAAGGGAGATTTTGAGAGGAAACTTTTACAAAGGGAATGTTTTTGGATTTATACTCTAAATACGTTGTCACCTTTTGGGTTGAATGAAGAATTTGATATTAAGCCTTTCCCATAGGATTGTGTGTATTTTTTCATCTGTCTTTAGTATTGTTTGAATATTTTGAGTGATTATTGTTTATTCGAGTTTAAGATTTGTACCTGTATTATTTTGTATATTTATTCGAATTTAATGCAGTTTTTTTTTTCCCCTCTTTCTCGCTCTCTCGTTCGCTCTCTCTCTTTCTGTTTTTTTTTGTGGGAATGTACCTGTATAGTGATTGAATGTGTCTAATTAGAATGATCACCTGTTACTTATAAAGAGTTGTACCAGTTCACGTAATTTGTGCCTGACGAAGACCTGATGGTCGAAACGTTGCAGCAATAAATTATTTTTATGGAGCAGTTACATCAGTGTGCGGACAATACGTTTGTATTTTTGTTATAGTTTGACTTTAATAGTCACCCAGATGAAAGTACCAGTAAAATGACAGTTGGTCTGTGTTGCATGTTGCAATCGCTTCTTCTGTAAATAATAATAAATTTATTTCAGTATGTGATAATTAAACAGAAAACGACTCAGAAAATGTAAATGTATATTTGTTTAGAGTAATGTATATAGTTTATGAGAGTGACTGATAATTTGTGTCAAGTGTAACCGCTGTGTGATGATTTGAAGGAGGTATACAGTGTCATTCCATATGGTTATACAGAAACTGTGTTTTCACAGAAGACACAAGGGTTTATTAAAGGGGTGGTTCAGTGTTTTTTTTCTAGGCTTGATTGTGTTTATGGGGTGCAGTCTAACATGTGTTAATGCTTCGTTTTAAAAAAAAACTCATTATTTTTCACACAATTTACCTTTATTCCACACCATTCTGTCCCTTCTCTGAGAAACACGCTGATCATTTCCTGCTTTTATGAAGCCCCTCCCTCAGAAATACACGATGGGCTCTGATTGGTTAGCTGGCCCAGTGTG
>NW_015638021.1:14479-20452 GCF_001515625.1 Sinocyclocheilus rhinocerous | reverse complement strand
TCTGCTGATTTGGCTTCAAGATTTCTACATCGAGGTTATCGTAGGGAATGGATAGAAGAACCTAAGAGGAAATTTGATGATACATCTCAAACACAGTGTCTACGTGCTACGAGCAATAAAACACAACTAGGCAATAGCCCTATTTGTTCGGTTAGGTATTCAGCATTAGGTGCAGAATTTCGTAAGGTTCTTTACAGGCATTGGCATATTATTTCTAGTGATTCTAAATTGTCTCATGTTTTCAAGGATGGCCCCCGTTTGGTTTTTAAACGTCAAAGTAACCTGCGTGACATGCTTGTAAGATCGGAGTTCCCGTCTAGTGTAGTGAAACCTGTCACTCTTACTCTTCCTCCTGGTAATTATAGATGCGGCAATTGTGCCCAGTGTACTTTTACATATAAATGTAAATCTTTCAGCCATCCACACACTGGTCGTAACATACTGATACGCGGTACAATTAATACACATGTGACACATGTGATTTATCTTATTCGTTGTCCGTGTGGTCTCGCTTACGTTGGTAAAACTTCTCGCACCCGCACTACACATGTGATTTATCTTATTCGTTGTCCGTGTGGTCTCGCTTACGTTGGTAAAACTTCTAGATCATTACGCACCCGCATTACTGAACATCGGAGTAATATTAGGACGGGAGTTGAACGCAGTCCTATAGCATCTCATTTTAACAAAGTGGGACACAATGTTAGTGCCTTACAGTATATTGGTATAGAGAAGGTACAATAAGCCTTTTCTATAGGATTGTGTATATTTTTTCATCGGTCTTCAGTATTGTTTGAATATTTTGAGTGATTATTGTTTATTCGAGTTTAAGATTTGTACCTGTATTATTTTGTATATTTATTCGAATTTAATGCAGGTTTTTTTTTTCCCTCTTTCTCGCTCTCTCGTTCGCTCTCTCTCTTTCTGTTTTTTTTTGTGGGAATGTACCTGTATAGTGATTGAATGTGTCTAATTAGAATGATCACCTGTTACTTATAAAGAGTTGTACCAGTTCACGTAATTTGTGCCTGACGAAGACCTGATGGTCGAAACGTTGCAGCAATAAATTATTTTTATGGAGCAGTTACATCAGTGTGCGGACAATACGTTTGTATTTTTGTTATAGTTTGACTTTAATAGTCACCCAGATGAAAGTACCAGTAAAATGACAGTTGGTCTGTGTTGCATGTTGCAATCGCTTCTTCTGTAAATAATAATAAATTTATTTCAGTATGTGATAATTAAACAGAAAACGACTCAGAAAATGTAAATGTATATTTGTTTAGAGTAATGTATATAGTTTATGAGAGTGACTGATAATTTGTGTCAAGTGTGTTAGAAGACAGAATCGAGATTCATATATGAATAGATTTTTACGTGCACCCATAGTTTTCTCTTCCTCTTCTCTAAAGCATCACAACATGACCTCGCCCCCTTTGTTGCGTGTTCCCGGGGGCGGGGTTTATCTGGGTTTGTGATGTCACGAACCCGGGAAGTAACTCGTTGTAGTTCCTACCAGCCGTTTTTGTAGGCATTAAACTGCCAAAATTTTAAAAGACGATATCTCCGTTTGCATTGAACTTTCAGCTTTGTAACTTTGCAGATATTGTTTATGCTCAAACAGCAACATAAGACACTAACTAACGTTAAAAAAGTGAAATCGCAATGAACCACCCCTTTAAATGTGTCTTTTGCTGCATGCTGATTATTATAAAGGAGTTATGTTAAGATGTGTTTTATAAAACAAGAGTAAATACAGGAAATGAGCATTTGAAGATTTTATTGTTGTAAACAAATACAAAAGAGTACATAACTGTGTTTTATTAAATTAACATAATTTGTGATTATATGAAATGTAGCTGGATGGTCTACCTGAGAATGACATTGCGGAGCATTGATGATATAATTGATATTATACTGTTACTATGATGTTAATGTTAATACATTTACATTTAGTCATTTAGCAGACAACAGAAGCAGTCAAAACTAACAAAAGAGCAAATAAAGAGACGCTACCAAGCTGCGCCTCTGGAAAGACACTAGGCGCGTTTCCATTACAGATTTGCACAAAACTTTGGCGATATTTTATAAATGTCGATAAAAAAGTATTGCGAAATGACGGCGTTTCCATTAACCAGTTATGCGAATTAAACGTAACCTTTTGCCTCTCGCGATAAGTCATGGCAACGGATTTTGGTGGGATTTTGACGGATTTTGGCTATATTTATTCAAAGGAGGCTTATGCGTGTATCTTTACAGAAGCAGCAAAGAGAGCCGCTTCAGAAGCGTGCGTGGCGCGGCTGGAATAAACCATAGACTATATAAAAACATAAACACAAGCATTGAGTGGCCACAATCAGCTTCAGTGACCGTATCAGAGCCACACTGCACCGCAGACGTATGCAGTGTAAACTGTCTAAGTATTAATGGTAGGAAAAGCCCCTTATACTGGAGAGAGGCCACGTATGAAGTGTTTCTTGGAGGTTATAGTACATTGAAGAATGATCAGATGCCATGTGACCTGTAAATGCGAAAAAGCCGTTTCCATTGCAGTTTTGCGAATTATTCATTTTTCGCATTGCCTGAAAAACCACCTCATGCGAGCGTAAAAACTTTTTTGCGATATATGGGCGTTTTTGCGAAATTGACGCGTTTCCATTAGGCGCAATTTCAATTTGCACAATTTGAAGGGTAATGGAAACGCGCCTACTGAAGTTTGCATGTGCTTTTGTTTCTCCTGATAATTCAGGTACTTTTAATCTGCCTTCGTGTTCTGCGGCCGGGACCCATAACACACACAAAGTGTGCTCCCTTTATAATCACTAAAAGCTGTCACTCATCTTACTTCATCACAATCTCACAAAGTTCCATTATAATCAATGAAACTCTCTAAACTGCACAATTAATCTTTTATTTACATCACAATGCAAATACGCACTGGATAGTTTAGCACACTCTTAACACCCTGTAGAACCGGGCCTGGGCTTGGTTAACTGTTACCAATTGCCCTAACCCCCCACCCCAATCTTTAGTAATCTCTGTATTTATTATGACAAATACTTGCATTTGATACTTGTATTGCTTTTTATTCTCAAATCTTCTAGGGTGTAAATGAGCTGCTGATAAATCAACATCGATACGAGCAGATAAATATACAAAGCCTTTGAAAATAAATGATCATTTATAAATGACAAAAAAGTTAATCAGAAATAACCACATCATTTAGGTTGCTGATATGGGAGAATGTGCTTGATTCTGTTCAGCTCTTCTGGATCTAATGTCATAATACAGAACAACAACGGCAGCCGCAGCAGCCACGCCCACTAGAGCAGTGACGACCAATCGGATCACAGCTTGAACAGTATCACAACCGCGCACTGCGCCTGAGGAGTAAAAACATGAAATACATGCTAAATACATAGCAAAATCAACTAATAAACTAATATCAGCACTACCGTACCTGAACATGTGTGACAGTGTTCACTGATGTCCAGATGTTGAGTCTGCTGAGTGAATGAATTGTTCAGCACACATCTGTAGGGGTTTTGATCCTGATATTCCACCTCCAGAGGCAGAGAGAGACTGATGCTGAGATCAGACACACTGATGCTGGACAATAAACGGTTTTCTTTGTACCAGGAGAGAATCACCCGACCCACATTCACCGCTGAGCACAGCAGCTCACATTTGGATGATGAAGGAGGACAGTAGCTGAAGATGACAGGAACAGGCAGAGGAGCTAGAAAACATGAGCGAATAAAGCTAGGATGAATGAAGATATAAGGGCCTTTCGCACCACGGGAACCTTTTCATAGTACCAGAACTGATTGTGGAATGACCCACTTTTTGGCGTTTTCGCACCACCGGAACTGGGTGCGATTTTAGTACCGGACTGCCTTTTTCGAGAACCAAATTAGCTCCTACTCCGGAGCAGGGTCTAACCAGCACAACTGGTACTAATCGTGACGTAAGTAGACACTGATTGGCCAAACGCGTACGAAAACGCCCTCACCCGCCATGATTTAAAACGCCGTGTAAACATAAAGAACCTTCGTTTTTTTTTAAGAGTGTAACAGAAATTCCGATAGGAAACTTTAGCAGTTTTTGACTGATAGAGATAGCTTTGGTCATTGTTGGAGGGAGGGATGGGCCTCGGGGCCCAATGAAGATTTGCGTGAAGACTTTTAAGATAAAAGGGTGGAGGGTAGAGACATTTCACAGGTACTTGAGGGCACTGCTTGATCTCGGGGACGAAGGGGATCCATCTCCTGTCTTTCATATGCTAATCGCAGACAGTCTGGGAAGAAATATCCCCCACTATGCAATGTAAAGGTGTGACTCTGCGACCATCAGGGCTATTTGTTTATTCAGTTATGTTTTAGCTATATCTCAGTTGCTGTGTTGTACTGAAATCTATGTGATTGAATATGTTTCCCATAACATATTTGACATTTTCATTTGTTTTGTAATCGTGATCATATTATCATAATCATTTACTTCATGGTCTTTTTAAACGTCACTCCAACAAGAGAAAAGGGAAAACAATGTCTCATAAATTATGAATGAGAAGACTTGAAACCTACTATTGTAATTTTGTCTGACTAGTCCAGAAGTTTTTTGTTATGTATGTTTTTGTCAGAATCAAACACAGAACTTTTAGCAAAATGATCTTTATTTGAAAATATTCAGAAGATTCTAGTTGTTCTGTAGTTTACAGTAGTTTGGCTCCGTCTGGTAGACTTTTACCAATACTTGCATTAATATTTAAGGCATTTCATAGTCACTTATAATGTTGTTTGTTTGTACTTTGTTTCCATTTGCTATAAATTTAGTATTTTAAAGAGTAAACTACTAAAATGATCAGTGGATCAGTCCTAGCCATATTTCAACCCAAAAGCAAAAACATTGTTTTCATGGGACCCAACCATGATGTTGTTGTTGCTTTAATGAATGATTCTTGTTATCTTCTTTGCATAGCTACTTCAAGTCCACATTAGGCCAAGATGAATCTCCTCTCTGAGTTGTGGCATAGCCACCTGTTGTCAATTATCGAATTAGTTTTTTGTTTTTGGAGAGCTATTTTGTTTGATCAAGTAAAAGAGAAGAGCTGAGCTCCACAGGAGACGCGTTGATGGACACAACAGCTGCTTTTCGGCCGCTGACACTCTTGAGACCATCACAGTATAGCATCTCAAGGCATGCTTTGAATGCAAAATGCCACCATTGTTGAGATCACACGGGTCTTCAGGAAGTTCACACTCGTTTAAGAGGTGAAGCCTTTTGTGATGCTGCTCATTGTCCTTTGTTTGCAAGTTACTGTGAGGGGGTGAAAAAAACACAAGGAGTTATATTTGTTTGCTGTTTAAGCATGTGCACTTATTTCCACATTTATGGAATAACAGTAAAACCATCAACACTATGAAATATCTCCATTTCTGGACAGAAGTGCTCCCTGCATCACCTTGAATAAACTCAGTGGAGGCCATGTCAAGCATGTCTCGACTGGTTTGAGTCTGATTAAACTTCTCCATATTCCCGGTGTTTGGCGCCCGGCCACATTGAATCAGAGGGGGGCAGCTGACAGCGTGCCTGTTTGATCTCTTTCTTAATTAACTTCTGTAACGACAGCCTCTGAGATGCCTTAAAGTCGCTGCCTGTGGCCACTCTGAGGCTACGTTTACACGACAACGGTGTAGTCAAAAATGGAAAAGTTTTTCCCTTGCGTTTTTAAAAAGTTTCACGTATGCACGACAACTTTTTCAAAACGATTCGCGTTTACACACATCCGGCCAAAAACGCTGTATTACGTATGCCAGGCCAGTAGTTGGCGCTGTCACCTTGTTAGTAAACCGTACCTTGGAATTGACGATTATATGTTGTATATGACGCGTCTCCGCTGTTGGTTGTAATATTGGTGAAGTAAATCCACACTTTGCTGAAGAAGCGTTAGCAAACTCTTGAGCAGCAACAACA
>NW_015638021.1:0-8216 GCF_001515625.1 Sinocyclocheilus rhinocerous | reverse complement strand
AAAAAAATTCACCCCCCCTCACAGTTGTCATGAAGTGCAAAATTAGCTATATAGACCAAAATAATTTTTTGAACCAGGCTGTAAACATGTTTTTTTCTGCTGTAAAGTTGGGCATTTTAACATGGGGAGTCTATGGGACTGACTCCCTTTTGCAGCCAGCCTCTAGCGGCCAGTTGATGAATTACAGTATAAGTCACTTCCTTGTTGGCTTCACGAGAGAGAGCGGGAGGTTGCCGCTTGGTTAAAACGGGCATTTTCTGACACCAGATAGGCTCCGCCCACAAAAAAACGTCATCACTGTTTGCAAACACTGAAATTGGTCTATTAACTTCGAGAAAATGTGCCTATTTTTATCCACTTCCTTATTGTGGTTTCGCACACCAACACCATAGCTCTCGTCTAACTGTTGCTACATAAGCTTGTCCAAGCATGGCTAGCTTCATTGCACAGGTAAGATGAGCTTTGCTAGATTCGTGTTTTTTAGCCTTTTCAGAGAAGTGTTTTACATCGCACACACCCCTACGCTACTCCACACATCGCCCTGTCCCCCTGTTAAAGAAGAACGGAAAAGCAAGCATGGGAAACAAAAAACTTTATTTCGTTTAGCACAACCAGACAGCCAAGGCTTCTTCTCATACCACGACTTGGAAAATGTTCTATTGAATGACCTACCATTGTACTTTGTTTGCTGTACAATTTTTATATCTGGTTTGTCGGGGCCAAGCTGTTTGATCGCTAATTTCTCACTAACTGACAGTGTCTCAAACGAATTCTGTAACAGAAACTCGACACTATTACACGCAGGATGATCTGTACCACTCGCCATCTTCACGGTCTGATGCGTTTGGTTAACTGACACAGACTTATATACACTTGCTGACGCGGATTGATATAATATTGTCCGGAACTACGTTTACATAATGTAAAAGCAAGCAGGGTAGTCTGCCCATATGGCTCTAAATTAGAGCGCGCTGCATTTCCATTTTTCACCACAAATTTATATTGAGAAAATGTGTGGCGCTGTTGAGCTCGGGAGGCCCCGCTTAGTACAGTCATTAATATACATACAACCTGTCAACCGAAGCGATGCGCTAAATTTCCACATATCCATCTCACTTTATGATTTAAAACAGTCTAGAAACTCCGAAAATATTTTTGGAATAATGATGAACATTTTCGAGTTAACAATTTAGGACTGGTTCAGTTTATATAGAGTTCTATGTTTTCAAGTGGCTGAATATTTTGGCTATTCAGACGAGCCGCGCCTGGTATAAATACCTTTTAGACAGACGAAAGCGAAAACTCAAGGCGGCATCTGAGGAAATCACCGGGAGAACCGTTAACTGTCACTACGCAGCTGAGCGTTGCCATAGATACATGCTGCATGCCCTAAAGTGATGTCACTCGATCATGTGCTCATTTGATCGACATTTGCTTGTGTGGCTATTTACACTTTTTTATTTTTTATTTTTGAGCTGGATATGGTATAGCAGTCTTAAATGCATAAACTAAAATAATAATTTTACCTAAATAACTTTTCTTGTCGGCTTACCAACAGTTTGATATGTAAATGGGTAGAATTAATTTATTTGTCTTACCTGTTATTTTCCACTTTCTTTTCCAATTCTTCATGTTTTCCTTGGCTGCATTCATCACTCTATAACATAGAGCTCCTGGGATTCAACTTTATTTTCTTCATGCATGGGGAATATGTTCATGCTATTTTAATTTTCATGCTTGGGGATTTTTTTAATACAGCTATATATAGAGTAACTAATGCACAAACCTGTACATAAATCTTCTGTTCCAGTTTCATACACATTATTATTATTTATTGTTAAGTCTTGCTTATTTAAATGTTCTGTTCTCATGTCAGATGTATGTATGTATGCATATAGCCTATGTACCAAGAGCTCCTTAAAAAAACAAATTCCTTGTGTGTTTGCGCACACTTGGCGAATAAAAGCTCATTCTGATTCTGAATACATGATGCGATTTCAATTTTTCCTTTCTCTTTGGAGTGTTACAAGCTCTTGGTGCATAAAGAAGATCTGTAAAGTTGCAAAGACTAAAGTCTCAAATCCAAAGAGATATTCTTTATAAAAGTTCAGAGTCAGCCACGCCTACCTAAAACGGCTCGTTCTAACACGCCCCCACATATCTACCTCACTATGTGGAAAGATTTGCATAACGCCGCCCAAATGTTCACGCAAAGAAAGAAGGCGTAACTTTTATTCTCGCTGTAGTTTTGTTGTTGTCGCCATGTCGTTGTGCAATGAGTGCAATCAGTGCAGTGTGCAAACCGTGCAATGAATGATGGGATATGTAGTCCGGGGTGCTATGCAACAGTTTGTGTTGTGCGAGAGTCAATGTAATGGAAAGGGTGACCTCTGGTGGTGAATAAACGGAAGTCCATGGACCGAATTCGTGACAAATTGTGGGTACATCTCGTCCGTGAAGTATATTTTTAAATATATTTTAATCAATATAAATCCACAATGCTTAATTTTCTAGTACAAAATAATATTATTCCCAATCACAGTACTATATGTTGAAAAAGCCATATCTTTTGTTCTTTTGTCGTATGTTCATATCACATACAACCCTGGTATTCAGCTGTCTGATTTTGTAAAGTTGCTCATTCTACTCTGCATTTAAAGGTACAATAGGTGTTTATCTTCAGAAAATTTTTTTGTTATGCTGGTTTAAAGTCTCTTCACATGCCGATAGCAATCATTAAGTTAAGTGGTCTAAATGTATTTATCTGTATTTACATATTCTGTGGAAGGTGTAGGATCAAGAAATGTTCGTCCAATCAAATTGCTCGGTCCAAGCGTTTTAATTGGTTTTCCTACCTGCCTGTCAACGTATGTATCTTCATACCTCTGCGCACCCGGTTCGCGCAGACAGGATACGTCATCAACGCGTTCACGCACGCTGTGCAGACAGAGCGAGAATGGCAGACAAACATCAACAACCCCATCTTCTTCCTGGTATTGTAGTACTTTTTAAGTTTGCTCACCGGTGAATGACACATGATGTAGCCCAGCGGTTCTCAATCCCAGTCCTCACACCCCCCGCTCTGCATATTTTGTCTCGCTTAGTTAACACACCCGATTCAGATAACCAGCTCGTTAGAAGTGAGCTACGTGCATGAACTGTGTTCCGATCGATATGATCCCTACACAGTGTTCATTGCTCCCTACTCTCTGAGCGGAGGAAATTCGTTGAAATTTACTTCACTTCGGAACATGGGCTGGAATTGGGAACCTGATGTAGCCTATTGTAGTAATGTTGTCTCTGGTATTCTGGTCTGTGAGCGTATATGCATTCAGGGGGCGTGGCTTTGGACGGTGATTGCAGGGAGGGTGGGACGTTCGCTTTCAGTGCTATCAGGCTAAAGTTAGCATTTTCCAAGATCGCCTACTGCACATTTAAGCATGAAAATGACCTCAAATATAAATTAATTTCATAGTTTTGCCATCAGTTAGATTAGGTAATCAAGACATTTGGGTGTGCTCTACTATATTGTGAAAGGGCCGTGTGTTTCCGCGTCCCAAACGACTCAAAATAATAAACCACAAAGTTAACAAAACGATGCACTCCACTGTGCTGAGCGAGACCGCTTCTCTGCTGTCTTCACGTGCGGAAACTTCTTATTTCCCACTTATGAAGTCATGATTATGAGCACGTTGCATTCTTTTCTGTTAAAAATAACAGTGAACAGTGGTTTGTAAATGTTGATGCTTAGCCTAAATAATTTTATCGGGAGCGTTCATGTGAGCGCTGCTGCAGTCTTAGGCCCACCCCAAATGCTCTCATTGGTTGAGACTTCCAGAAGTACGCCCCACGGGGGCATGCGACTTGTGCATGAAAAAAAAGGAACCACCCAGGGTGTGGCTAAGCCCCGCAGCCACCATCGATTGGACAATCGCGTGTGGGCTGGACAAAAGTCAGCCTGCTTAAAAGTGGACACAAAGTCTTATGCTCGCTGCTCGCTCTTTCACGCTCAAGACCTCTGGCTTTCCTTTTGGTAACAGCACTACAAGCGCTTCCCTGCCGTAACACCGCATCGCGGGACTCCAGAACTCAAACACTTCAGTTGAAGCTTCGTAACCCTGCAGAACGCAAAGTCTTGCAAACTCAGACTTTTGCAGGACTGCTCAAGCCTCTGTGTCATCAAGGAACCAACCAATCCGACGAGGGTTTCCCCAAAAAGGACGTCATTCCGGCACCAAAGCGACCAACCAATCAGCAACGGAATCCCCTCCAGTAGCCGCGTCAGCAACGGGAAATCATCTCAGCTGTCACCAAAGCAAAACGCAAGTAAACTAACAAAATCTTATCTCTGCTGAACTGGTGTCGAGCTAATGTAAGCAGTAAACATAAGCCAAATCTCTGCTTTGTGAATTATCTCAGGCTGAATTTAAAACCACTCGGGGAAACGAGTGTTAGAACTTTGAAACTCCATAGAACTCCGTTAACTCATTTCCTTCCTCTGAAACTGTATGTTTGTGTGTATGTGTGTTTTAGTTAGTTTTGATGTAAGCTAGAATAGCCAATAAAATTCATGTTTCATTTATAAAGAATCATTGTCTGGTGTCATATAACTTTAAGGTCAAAACTTTTGCCAAAGATTACGTTACCTCTCTAAGAGCTTATAAATTATCATAATTGTGTTGCCCCGTGGCCAGGGAAAATACAAAGATTTAAGTTGTTAAAATATACTGACATTCGAGTAGTTGTTAAAGTGTAAAATAACAAATTTGAAATCAGTTTTAATCAGGTGGACCTCGAATTTTCAGATCCGAGTCCTTTCAAAACCTGAATGAATTAATAATAATTAATTCCCTAAAATTAAGTAATCGAGTCATTACATTGTTGATGAAAATAATAAGAGAAAAAAAAGTGGTGGTTATTATTAATAATGCATCAATGATTTTAATAAAGTAACAAATTAATACCATTGTTTTCTGGCCTTATTTTAATAACTTAATTTTCTTTTTTAATTAATTAATTAATTTTTTATTAACTAATCACGCATAAACCTTATTTTCTCAAAAATACAAATTTGTACATACATGCTGCTCACATATTATTGTAGCACAGTTTGTGCTGAATACATGAAACCAATATCATGAATAGTATTGTATCATGAGTTGAGTGAATTGTTACATTCATAATCTTTAACAATAGAAGACATTTATGCAAATGAGATGAAAATTACAATCCTTCTATTTCAGACCATGCACACACCATTTTCACCTTTATGCATTTTTAAACCCAACTGCTCAAAGTTGTGACCTGTATCCATGTACCCAGCTTATCATTAAAGTTTTGTGGATGTAACTCTCCGAGCCCTTATTCTCTTACCAGCGTAACCAGTTTTCAAGGACTATCTAAACATTCCAGAGACTCCACTTCTACAACAGGCTTTTGGTTTTGCTTGTATGAAAATGAACTCAGTGATTTTCATTTCGTGTAGATCAGGTGACTCAGTGGGAAGCAGAGTGTCCGAGTTCATGCTTCTAATCGCCGATCAGATTCTTCTAAGCATCACAAATTAAAATCCATTGACGGATCATTTGCCAACTAAAACTACTAAACAGTTGCAGAAATCAAAGGCACAAAAGGTACTGTTTGTGGTGATTTTCTCCACACAGGTTAGTTATGACTGAGTCACCTGTGAGTTCACCGCTGGGTTTTTAACCTGTTACCACTGTATTTTATTTATTATCAGTTTAATTAGGTTGCAGTGCTTTTTATATAACAGCTTAGTTTTAAATGTCTAATTCTGAATGTTTTAGTTGTGTTAGTTTCAGGTTTGCTGAATCTGATAAAGCAGTTGTAAACAGACATTGGATTTTATTATTTGATTATAGAATGTAAGTACTCTAAACTCTAAATGTTTCGTTTGTCCACTTGTCTTTAGTATTACCCTGTAATGCAAGCTGTTCCTAATAAAACCTTTTAGAATTTAATGTTCAATTTCTACTCAAGCATCGTTATGATATAATGGTAAAATTTACTTAAAACTTTATATATATAATGCATCATAAATGTAGTTTTAATGCATGAATTATGCCTTGTAATGCATTGTATGATCTAATGATTAATTGTAACCACAGATATTATAATACATTATACATTCTAAAAGTGTAACTAAGTATTATAATGTTAAAACAAATGACAAATCACCATCATATATATATATATATATATATATATATATATTTGGTTCCAATTATTTATAAAGAGATATAATGTATTACTATGTACATTATGAATATCTTTATAATGCATTATACATAAAGGTGTTACCACTCAATAATAAATAATAAAAATTTAAATGCAGCATCTGAAATATAATGTTCATAAACAGATAATTTTTCTAAAGTAAATTTTTTTGATCATTCAGTATTTTTAGTAAGGTCTGAGATTTAAAAACTCAGTAAATGTTACCAAAATGTAAGTGTTTTTATCAACTAAACAGCATTAATTTAAAATAGTGAAATGCATTTCTGTTGCACTGTCTGTTGGCCTGTTGTAAAAAGTTTGTGACTTCTCTTTTAAAACAGCTTTGGAAAACAAGTTTAAGATTTGCCGATAGGGCTGTTGATTCATGAAATAAATAGTTTTCACATAAAAGCAGTTGATTCAACGTAGTGAATCAGTCTCACATCTATTCCAAAAAAAAAAAAGGCCTCTGATGTCCTTCCCTGTGTACTGCCAAAGCTGCAGCGTTAGCCGCTACGCTTTTTTTTGGCTAAAGGTTGCAGGCTTGCCTTCCAGTGGCTTTGACTAGGCTTTGACTATGTATTTATCAGTTTTATTTTGATAAACTTTCCACAAAAAAAACATTATGGTTACATGAAAAGAGTTTTTACTCTTTTTAAAAAATATTTGTGCAAGTGGAACTGAAGGTGTCAAAATAAACATAAACTTCGTTGTCATCAGAGAGTCTGGCCAATAAGGAATAATGTGTGTCATCATCAAGGCTTGTGCAGTCGATTTGGGGCAACTGCAGCTCCTGAATCAGGCAGCTGGTCTCATCTTGTTTTTTCCTCTCGCATCAAGTTAGTGTAGTCATAAAATTTCTGATTTTACCATTGAAATACTGTTTGAGAGTGTAGGAGAGATTGCTTGAAGAAGGTGTGAGGGGATTGGGTCTAGAGGGCAGGTTGTAGGATGGCTGGAGAGGAGAACGTCTCGGTTACGTTTGTAACCCTCGGTCCCTGAAGGAGGGAACGGAGATGTCAAGTCAGTGACTGATGAATTGGTAATCTCGCCAGAGAGGCCAATCTACTTTGAGTGTAAACTAAACGAGCCAATGCACATTGGCATGCATCCTTGTTCTCGTCATTGTGATAATCGTCCTCGTCCACTGCAGGCTGCACACACTTCCTCTTGGCCCATGTCACTTGGGCATGTAATGTCCAGGTTGTGGTAAAGTGGGATGAAGTCGGGGTCTGCCACATCGTTGTTTTCCTCATTGGAGCCCTCATCGTCACTGACGGCGGGATAAGCTGGCACAACAACAATCGCCCTCTTTCCATAGAAGAGCGCAGTAGACAGCTGTAAAAGAAACGTGAATGATCAAGCCATAAATAGTGAAATAAGTGTAATTTTGGTCAGTTTTATTACCTTATAACAGTTTTTATTATACTTAAATGGCATATATTAGTATTTATTTTTACTGTGAGCCTCATTACTGCTAAAATAAGTGGTACCACCAGTACTTATAGTGCTGTTTTATACTTAATGCATTATAATATAGGACAATAGACCTCAATAGTGCATTGCATGTTGACCATAGGTTTGTATAACATTATACAGTGATCCAGTGGGAAACTTAAGCAATTTATCGAAATTATCCAGTTCACCTCAGTGAAGGCTGGCAATGCTCTTGTCTTGTGTGCAGAGATCACAGTCCTGCTGGCGATAGAACCGGTCCCTCCAGTCCGTATGAAGGCGGGGTTTTACAGCCCCTTCTTCATTGTACCTAAGAAAGGCAGTGGGTTATGGCCAATCTTGGACCTATGAGTTTTGAACAGAGCCCTTCACAAGCTACCATTCAAAATGTTAACATTTTGAAGAGTAGCTTGTGAAGGGCTCTGTCCAGGGCTGTATAACCCCGCCTTCATATGGGCTGGAGGGACCGGCTCTATCGTGTCTGTAGTGTCTGGACCAATCAAACACACAATTTTTCATTTGAT
>NW_015638020.1:0-3136 GCF_001515625.1 Sinocyclocheilus rhinocerous | reverse complement strand
CAAGATCAAGACTTTGTAAAAGAGCATAATAGGACCCCTTTAAAAGACGGTTTAAGCATAGCTGGAGTATTTGACGTTTCAGTTTTTATTAAAACACTGGTTATAATATGCAGGTTTTGAGACTCATTGCATTCTGTTAAATCAGATTTTACATATATACGGTATATACAGATTTGGTGTATATACTGTTCAAAAGTTTGTTGTCAGTATGACTTTTTATTTTTTTATTAATACTTTTATCCAGTGAGGATGAACTAATTGATCAAAAAGACAGGAAAGATTACAAAAAGTTTTACAAAAGATTTCTATTTCAAATAAACGCTGCTGTTTTGAACTTTATATTCATCAAAGAATCTTGAAAAAAAAAATGTATCACAATTTCCAAGAAAATATTAAGCAGCACAACTCTTTTCAACATTGATAATAATAAAAAATGTTTTTCTGAGTACCAAATCAATATATTAGAATGATTTCTGAGGGATCATTTGACTCCAACGACTGGACTAATGGCTGCTGAAAATTCAGCTTTGAAATATATTAAATATAGAACACAGTCATTTTAAATTTTAATTCACATTATTCAAATTGTATTTCACAATATTACTGATTATTATATCTTGATCAAATAAAAGCGATTTTGGTGAGCATTAAGATACTTTAAAAACATTTAAAAAAGTTTTTATAGACCCCAAACTTTTGAATGGTAGTGTGTATATAAACGCATATTTGCCGATCACTGTACACAGGTCAGCACACGTGAGTTCATTATTTATCAAATCAGATCCGAGCAAATCTCAGATCATTCTTACCGTGTTGTCTGGCTCTATATTTATACGGCTATATCTGGCACTTCATGTCAGCTTTTATTTAAAGATTCATGTTAATACAATGAATAATGAGCTTATCTATGAGATTGAGATTTACAGATTGCTGAACAGGTTTGAGATTGTATTATAGAAACCAATCCCATTCACGTGCAGTAACAACTGTTTTATTTCTCCACTCCAAAACATGTTTTCATAATTGGGTCCCAATGGGATTTTCGGCACAAAAACTGTTTTAACCGTCATGATGCTATTGCTACTCATATCTCGATATAAGCATTTGATACAAGATTCCCAGCATGTATTTCAGATATGTTCATCTTAATTATCTTATTTAATGAGTATGTCATTACCTCTGTCTTAAAGTCAACACGCATCGTCAAGCTAAATCTCTCCACTTCCCTTTACTATTGTGCCTCCCTCCTTGATCAGCGAAATCAATAATACTAGGAAAATAGATAAAAAGACAAATTAAAAAGGAAATTATAAGCCAATTGGTAATAACGGTGTAAAAATAAGCTTTAATATATTTTTTTTGCATGTGTTTGTGTGTGTGTGTGTGTGTGTGTATATATATATATATATATATATATTTGTTAAATCTGACATTGTGACATTGACATCATTGTGACATTGTAAATCATAAACTGTTCATAATGATAATTTTAATGATTTTCTATTCGGTTTTTTTACATTTTGAAATTATTTTTATCCATGATTACACATTTCATAATTTATTCTATAATGGATTTCTCAATTTCTCAAATGATTAATAAGTGGCACACATTTGCCCCCATATTATTGAGGCCTACATTATATAGATATCTTTTCTTTTTTAAAGTTGGAAATAAGATGCATCTTTACTAATGTTAAACTTTCCAGACTTTTACACACTACTAATACCAGTAAAAGCATGTCTGATCAATTACTCAACAATATGCAACTATGCAATATAGAATATCCATATATCTCCACATTGACAAACCTCAACGTTGCCCATGACCTTCCTCCGTGACACTGCCCTAGACAGCGGGGATCTGTGTCATTCAGAGGAAAATGTGTTGACCTGAGGATTATGTCTGGTGTCCGTGTCTCAGACGCAGACCTTGGAATTGGCAGTAATCCTCCAGAGGGCATCCTCATCATCCCAGTCGTGATCCTCCACACCGCCATCACATAAATAAGAGAACAACAAAGAACATCCAGCTGCTTTAGGATTCATTACGGACTAATGTGGGAACACATACCTAATATAAAACATATGACAACTTATTAAATATAAAACACACAGTTCCAGATGTGGATGCCGATTGGTAGACAGATCTCAAAGGTCACTCCTCTTTCAGCTAACTTCGTTCCAGATGTATTTTATTCATTTGTTCTAAGCCATAAAGCAAACCAACCATCTCAGACATAGAACGGTATATATGAAGTGTATCACATCAGTCACAATGGTCTCAAGTGTTTAAAATGTATTATGTTTCTTAACTGAGTTTGTCTCTTTTGCAGGACGGTTATATAGACTTCATGGAGTATGTGGCCGCTCTCAGTCTTGTAATGAGAGGCAAGATGGAGCACAAACTGCGCTGGTATTTCAGACTTTATGATGTTGATGGCAACGGCTGCATAGACAGACACGAGCTCCTGAATATCATAAAGGTAGGAAAGATAATGTTAGTACAAACTGCACTAGATGGCTATGAAAAGAGAATATAAATCCTTTTCTTTTTTTTTTACATTAGGCCATCCGTGCCATCAATGGAAGTGAGTCGCAGGAATCGAGTGCCGAGGAGTTCACAAACAGAGTGTTTGATAGGATCGACGTCAATGGAGATGGTGAGAATTAAAATAAGATTCTAATCTTAAGAAACGTATTAAATCTTTAAAAGAGTATGATTATGTTTTCCCTGTCTATAATCGCTAACTGTTCTCCATTCAACAGGGGAGCTGTCGCTGGAGGAGTTTGTAGCAGGGGCACGTACTGATGAAGAATTTATGGAGGTGATGATGAAGAGTTTAGACCTTTCGCACATTGTGGCCATGATCCATAACCGGAGACACAGCGTCTAAGAGACAGTCCACGGTCATATATGCCACTTACAGTTCTCCTTTAGAGTCTCTTGATCAGAAAACAAGAGCGACACACAACTGTCTAATTCTGAAAGCACTTTAAAGCACAATCACTTCAAACAGAGACTTGAGCTAAAGAGGTCAAGAGATGAAATTGGTGTGGGACGTCCCACATCTAATAAACTGACTGTTTCCCCAAAACAGCCTTCTTGCTAAGCAGAAAGAGGCTTCATGGGAAAAGA
>NW_015638019.1:1503916-1506358 GCF_001515625.1 Sinocyclocheilus rhinocerous | reverse complement strand
AAGCAGTTAATAATAAAATAAGAACAAAAAGAAATTACTAATGATGGCACAAATAAAAAAATAACGATAGGCCTACAAATGAAATAAATTGTTTTTTAGTTTTTCAGGTAGGTCTAACACACAGTAGGGCTATTAAGAGATTTTTCTTTTTTTTTTTTTACCAATTATCCAAATAATGTTTAATCCTAGAAAGCTATTATTATCAGAGGACACGTGAGCATAACGGTTAGCAGATCAATGAATGAGAGGGCAGCGTTACCAGAGTTGCCCATTTACCACACCTTGTTACAGCACAGTAGGGCTATTGCAAACAGAAACAATACTGTACTACATAGATGTTTCCTGTCAGCTCGATTTTTGAGTAGACTTTGCTGTTCCAATCAGCATGAACGGTATATGAGTAGAGCACTCACATGGGCCGTGAGCGACTGAGCGGAGCACACACACGCATAGAGCGGGATAATGCGCAGAACGTCACACCACGTGAAAGTGAATCCTGAGCGGAGAACTAATTTTCAGCAGCCGGAATTTCAGTGCATCTCTAATTATTGGCGACATCAGAAATGGATATTATATAATAGATGCTTTTTTGAACATTTTAGCAATTTAAAAATATTAAAAAATGATTTTTTTACACTGCACCCCTGCTCTCGACAGACGGCACCCCAGGGGGAAACACTGGTCTAAGGAATAATCACGGTTTCACGATTATGACGATTATTATGCATTTATTCATTTCAAAATTATTAATGTATAAAATCACATGGACACTCTTTAGATAATAAAGTGTTATTTATTGCTGCATTTAATAATAATAATAATAATTTGTTACATTTACAGTGGGTACGGAAAGTATTCAGACCCCCTTAAATTTTTCACTCTTTGTTATATTGCAGCCATTTGCTAAAATCATTTAAGTTAATTTTTTTTCCTCATTAATGTACACACAGCACCCCATATTGACAGAAAAACACAGAATTGTTGACATCTTTGCAGATTTATTAAAAAAGAAAAACTGAAAAATGCTCAGTATTTAGTAGAAGCACCCATTTGATCTAATACAGCCATGAGTCTTATTGGGAAAGATGCAACAAGTTTTTCACACATGGATTTGGGGATCCTCTGCCATTCCTCCTTGCAAATCCTCTCCAGTTCTGTCAGGTTGGACGGTAAACGTTGGTGGACAGCCATTTTTAGGTCTCTCCAGAGATGCTCAATTGGGTTTAAGTCAGGGCTCTGGCTGGGCCATTCAAGAACAGTCACAGAGTTGTTGTGAAGCCACTCCTTCGTTATTTTAACTTTTTTTTTTTTACTGACTGTTCACTTGCCTTTAATCATGTTTGAACTTTCTCAGACTATAGTTTTTGCTGTGGTATATGAAGAAGTACTTAAAGTGTATGGAAAGCAAAGTTACAATGATATAAAATTAGTGTCATAAATTTTTTTTGTTTGTATGTTCACACTGATGTTAAAATGACATTTTCTGATTTGTGACATTACTTTTTATGTATTGCTAAAACACTGCTGGTCACTTTCAGAAGTTGTAGTTATTCTTTCTTTTCCAAGAAAAAATGTGAAACAAATTGGTTATATCATTTTCCTTTTTAAATATTTTAAAATATAATTGAAATTGATTTTACACACTTTAAGAAATATCGTATCGCATATCGAATATCTCATTTTTTTAACAAGGTATCGCATATCGCATTTTTCTTCAATATCGCACAGCCCTACACCCTGGTCATTCTTGGTGTATCCAAAATGGTCCCACACTATCGACTTCCGGCATTTCTCTGGTGGAAATAAAGGATCGCTGTTTGGTTCCTCTGTCATAGTTAATCTAGTGTGTGTAGTAGCCTCCGTGTCTCTGATAAGCATAGCATTTTAAGCTGGTGCACCGCTAGTGTAACTTTCTTTTCGTTTTGCGCATGTTGCAACTGTTCTGTTCTGTGCAACAGAAACATTCGGTGTAGCGGAGACTTTACGATTAATTAACCGTGACATTTTAAAGTGCGGTTAATTGTGAAACCGGTTCATCGCTGCATCCCTAGTATGTGAAAAACACAGCGTACTGCGAGCAAATGAACTGGACCACAGACTGTAGATTCTACCCAACATAAAAAGCCTCAGCTTCCATCTAAAAAGCTCTATGATGAGACGAATATTAAAATGTGGATAAATCAACTCATTAGCTACCAGTGTAAGGCTTGTCGCCTTCCACTGTCAGTTGCGCACGTTCCTGTTGTGTGTCCTCAATCGTACAAACGGCATAGGCACTGAAAAAGAGTCTGAAAAGGAGCGGGCAGGAGAAACAATTCTTTAAATTTTAACTGCCGTAATACACACACACACACACACACACACATAAAGTGAGTGACGTGACATGTGGCCAAGTATGGTGACCCGTACTTGGAATTAGTGCTCTGCATTTAATCCAAAGTG
>NW_015638019.1:1500376-1501376 GCF_001515625.1 Sinocyclocheilus rhinocerous | reverse complement strand
CCAACTTTATAGTACACAAAAAATTTTTTTTTTTTTTAAATCTTTAGAATAACATACACTGATGAATCATTATAACCTATATATGTCAATGCATTCTCTCTAAGTAAGCAATTCATACATTGATTTCTATGAAAAGGCTCCATTTATTGCTGTTAGTTTAAGTGGCCTGACACAGCAACACTGACATTAATGTTAGGGAGACAGGTGACGTGTTCATTATTTTTGCAATTCCATTTGGTGCTGCTGTCATGCGAGATCAGCTGCTTCTCAAATTGATGCTTCCTCATTTCCTCACTCCCGGAAATCGATCATCATGAAGGACATATCAGTTCTCCAAATGCACTCAAGGAGCTGAGGAATGAGGAAGCCCTCTATTTGGGGTTAAAACACCTTACAGATGCATAGAAACTCCCCATTCACATCTGCCACAACAGTCACATTTATATAAAACATTTCATATACCTCAGCAGTGCATCTTGCATTGTTAAAGGAACACTCCACTATTTTTGAAAATAGGCTCATTTTCAAACTCCCCTAGAGTTAAACAGTTGAGTTTTACCGTTTTCGAATCCATTCAGCCGATCTCTGGGTCTGGCGGTAGCACTTTTAGCTGTAGCTTAGCATAGATCATTGAATCTGATTAGACCGTTAGCATATCACTCAAAAATGACCAAAGAGTTTCTATATCTTCTGTGGTTACATCGTGTACTAAGTAATGATATTACGCAGCGCCTGAAAATAGTTCCCAGCTAGGTAACTTCCAATAAGCCTATTTTCAGGCGCTGAGTAATATCATTGCGCCTGCTGCACCCATGGTATGGCAGCAAAGTTCCTTGAGAGTTTTTTTCCCCCATGTATTTTGACAATTTTTTTCACCATTGCAAAAATTAAATAACTAAAATGTGCTTTTTACCATTTTGTCTTGCTTTTCAAAGAAAAAAACTAATTACAAAATAATTTAAAAATATTTAACACTGAACATTTTTTAACATTCTAGCAG
>NW_015638019.1:1496744-1500342 GCF_001515625.1 Sinocyclocheilus rhinocerous | reverse complement strand
TGTCTTACTTTTTATTTTATTTTACAGAACAACAGTAAAATTACAATACTAACGTTTATGAATGTTGGAGTTCTTGCTTTTTCTCAACTTTTCTCAACCTCAATGCTTCTTTTTGGCGCAGATTTTCCTCGCGCTTTGGACTTTGAACCCTGGTTAACAAGCAGATAGCGCCGTGAGTTTGTGCAGCGCTGTCAGAATACATGCAGCTTTCTCGGACAGTTTAAATGCTTCCACACTGCTGTGCTGACATGTTTGTTGCATTATAAAGAGTGTGCACCTCTCACTCTGCGCTGGTTCCTATTTGATCGCGTCACGTCATTGTTCGGTAGAATTTATTCGGTCTTTTCGCTTATTCGGCCGAACACCGAAAGAGTTTTTTTTTGCTGTTTTCGGACGAATAATTTCGGTTGCCGAACATTCGGTGCATCCCTAGATGTAACTACAGAAGAGTCAAGTTTTAAATAGGAAAAATATAGAAACTCTTTGGTCATTTTTGAGCGAGATGCTAACGGTCTAATCAGATTCAATTATCTATGCTAAGCTACAGCTAAAAGTGCTAACGCCAGACCCAGAGATCGGCTGAATGGATTCGAAAACGGTAAAACTCAACTGTTTAACTCTAGGGGAGTTGGAAAATTTGCTTATTTTAAAAAATTGTGGAGTGTTCCTTTAAGCCTGGTTTTGTGGTCCAGGGTCACAATTAGGGTTGTGCCGATAGACGATAGTATAGTGTAGTGTATCGACGATAGTCAGAGATATCGACGATAGCAGATGTCTTTGTCGATATTCAAGACGATATTAGGCTCATTCTCCTATAAATGTATTAAATTATTATTAGGCGGCCTATTATAATTCGGCTATTATTATCGAATTGCCCCGTTACTTCACTTCAGCACCGCAATTCACAATCACGCAAATGAGGATTAGAGCCTGTAGCCGGTGAAGGAGTCTCCAACCACAAACACAGACGTACATCGTCTGCTGATACAAGGTATTTCATTGCATTTTAACGCACCGCAATTCACAATCACGCAAATGAGGATTAGAGCCTGTAGCCGGTGAAGGAGTCTCCAACCACAAACACAGACGTACATCGTCTGCTGATACAAGGTATTTCATTGCATTTTAACAAGTAATCTGAACGGCCTATATATGTGCAATATTTTAACCAAGCCATCCTTAACAGAGTTTAATGCCACAGTTATGTTAGAATGCATTTCATTCTTGTTTCTGTGGCGGCGCGTTGGGCTCGTCCTGGGGCGCACGGACCGGAGCGCAGTATGACTGATGTATCTGTTCAATTTAATTTTACTCCAAATATATGAACTTACCCGTTTTAAATACTTTTAGATTTAACGTGTTCGTTTATGTCTTGTTAGTTTATCAATAGCCTATGTTTGAAAGTATATTATTTAGATTATTGGTGCTTTCATAGGGCGCGCACGCATACTCTTTTGCGCGCCTGCACGGTTTAAAACACCACATAGTTATGAAATAGCCTATGATAAGAACAGAGAGTCTCTGCCTTGCCCCCACCCACCCATGCACGCACGCACGATAATATCATGTATCGGCGATCTCACAAGCTGGCAATATGACAATTTGAAAAATGACCGTATCGCCCAACACTAGACTTGTGCCGGTATTCGGTAATGCGATGTTTGCATTTAAATGTTCAGTTATTTTTGTTATAAGAAAAAAGTTATTAAACCTGTTATACTGTATTATGACAGCACTTTTTTTTAACTTAATTTCAATACCGTGATAATACCGTATACCGTAATAAAAGCATTAGCAATTAATTGCAACATGAAAATTTGATACCGGCATATCCCTACCCAACACTAATAAGAATACGTTAAAGTACTGGATCGATAAGCAGTATCGGTAAGAGTAGTAATACCGTTAAACCTTAATGATACCCATCCCTACATATTAGAGTGATTTACTTGCAATGTAGAGGGTTGCTGCTGCTGTCTGTGTCATTATTGTCAACCAAAAAAACAAAAGAAACTTTTTGAATAACTATGTATGGTATCTTTAATAAGAATCAGTTCATATTTGATTTATCCAGTAAAGACTATGCAGTGTTTTAGTTTTACACTAAACTAAAAATTTTTATTTCTTTAGTGCTTCTTACTACATGCTATATAGACCTAATGTAGCTGAAAAACTTTTGTTTGCATCCTTGCTTAATTGTGTTTGTTCTATTCTATTTGCAATTTACTTCTTTAAAAATAAATAAATAAAATTTCCCACACCACGAAATAAGGTCAGGCACTAGTTTAGGCAGATATTAAGTGTTTGTACCAAAATGTTGCTCATAAGTGATAATAGGCTATAATTAATTACTAATCATAATTTCAGTTATTTTGACCCTTTAAAAAGGCACAATATGTAAGATTTATACAATATTCAAAAACTGCTTGCACAGTATGATATATTTCATGCACACTGTAAACCCGAACAGTACTACTAACTTATAAAGATTAAGAACACTGCAATTAAAGTCTGTTAAATCGTTGATGCAACTTATAACAATTACATTTTCTGAACGAGCAATTTAGTTTTATTTTTGTGTGGCTCAACAGTTGAGTAAACTCTTCTATTTAAATTATTATTTTTAAGTTTACTGAGTGACGTAAAGTGACGTCACCTCGTTGCTCTAACCGACGTTCAGAAGAATCCATTCAACATGGCGGATAATCGCAAGCGACCGGAGCAAACTTAATGGAACAACTTGTAAGTAAATCAAAACAACTGTGACAATTTCTTATTTGCTTTGAGTTTTGTGAGAATATCATGATAAAGGAATGTTTGCATTTTTGGGAAACGCTGTTTTTACACAGCGCTGTAAAGCGCGGCATTTCCCTAGTGCTTTTGAATGCGCATTTTAAATGCTATTTTAGCATCACTGCTTATAGTATAAATGTTAACGTCAAAGAAGGGCACTAATGTTAACGTTAGCCGGCATTTTTTCAGTAAACGCAGTCCTAACGTACGTTTTGAATGTCGCTGCTGTTAACTGCAATGTTTATGGCTGCGTTTCTCAAAAGCATCGTGAGCTAAGTCGATTGTTGAGACCATTTGGTTCTAACTTAATGTTTCTACAATCATCTTAGCCATACAATGCTTTTTTTGGGAAATGCCCTGGTAAATGTGATTTTTATTTTGTCTGTTTTTAAACTAGCTGCTAAGAGTATTAATCCAAAATTAGGTTAAAGCTAATACACAGACATGAATTTTGCAATATATTAAATTTACAAAAGCAATCTACAAACTTGTAGTAAACCTTTACAAACTTTCTTTAATTGCAGGCTGAGCTGGATGCTGAATACAAAAGAGTGAGCCTCAACACTTAAGGTAACGTTAACTTCTATTCAGCTGAAGAGCAAGTTGTGTTGTGTCCTCGCATAACAGGACACAGACTCGGCTTTCTCTTTTCTACATCCATTGTTGGTTATACACGTGTTTGTGGTTTTCTAGGTTTGTGCTGAGTTTCACCATATCAGAGAAAGTGGCACACACCAGCAAGATTTCACAGATGTTGCATGACATTCGAAATGTTTGATCTTCAGGTGAGTGCAAATTCACAAAC
>NW_015638019.1:1494113-1495870 GCF_001515625.1 Sinocyclocheilus rhinocerous | reverse complement strand
ATTATAATGCTTGACTGACTGATGTTAAGAGTGTACTTTCAGATATTTATAAAACTGTGTAAAAATATATATATTTATCAGTCTGGCGAGTAAACTAAAAAAATTTACTAGCCAATGGCGATTCAATTGCCAAGGTGTCCGTAGAGGGTTGGTATGGATGTGTGTAATTTACGTTGTACAACAAAACGTAAAAGTATCGTCAAGTTATGTTTACCACAGGCTTTATTTTAATTGAAAAACCCCATTATAAAACCCCATAGGAAAATCTAGAAGGAACCCACGGCGAATTACTCTTCCGGGTTCTGACGTTATAGTTCCCCCACTCTATTGGCAGTAAATATAAATGTCTACTTTTAGTCTCTGAAGTTAAAGTTTTACCCTCTTTGCTTATTCCAGGAGGAATTGGGCGAGCCAGACATCACAGACACAAACACCTCTCCTGCTGATTTTGTTATCATGGACAACGAAACCACTACAAGTCCTGCAAGCACTGCAGTTGTGATGAGATGATCTTCCAGTGTTTGACATTCAGAAATACACGGTTCATGCGGTTTAAAAAAGGCTGAATAAAAAATCCTCAATTGTATAGCCACAGTTGTGCGTGTATTTTTTTTATGCATTAGTGTATTTTTTGAGTTAGTATTTGTATTTAATAAAGCACTACTGCATTAAAATAATTGGTAAATGAAAAACATTACGTATGATAAACAATCATTTTAAGTACACTGCACTTAAACATTAAGCAAAAACAAATTTAAGCTTTTTAGTTTGACTTAATTTTTATTTATAATTAATGTTAACTTTAAAAATTTGAGTTGCTTAATTAAATTTTTTGAGGTAATCGGTGTCCACAAAAATGGAGTATTCTGAACTTATTGGTTTTACAGTGCAGTTGCGCATGTATGTTATCCCAAAAGTTCCCAAGTAGTTGTAAATCCAGAGAAATTCCAATTTTAAATAATTACTCGTCCCTGGTCATTGTCGCCGATCAATGACGTAATATCTGCATATCCCCAGTTTCTGCTTGTAGAAACTATGGCAACACACGGACACAAATGCTGCTGTACAGTTAAACTCAATCCATTACGGATGTCGCGAATAAAATGAAAATGAAATGAAGTGTTGACCGCAGCATTAAATTTAGATCTGCTCAATTATGCGCCATGATTTTTTATGCGTTTTTACAGTGTTGCACATTATAACCAATGACACACGAGTGTGTTGAGCTTATGAATGCAATGGCTAATCAGAGGCGTTCATATGAGTTTTTTGTTCAGTGCACGCACTGGCTGACTGAATTCAGCTCTCACGCGAATTTTCTCATCTTAAACAACAAAGTGCAGATGTAAGTATGATGTACGAGATTAATTTATAAAACAGTGTATAGACAGCTTTCCTGATTATAAGGGGAGTTTTTGAGTGCTAAAACTCTCGCTAGACTTCTAGTCATAATGTTCTTTCTAGGGCTGTGTATCACCAGCAAAGTCACGATACGTATCACGATACAGATGCCACGATGCGATACGCGATTGATTGCATCTTGTTTTGAAGCCCATAAATAAGAATGTACTTGTTTTAATAAATTTATATTGTAATGTACTCATTCTAATATATTTAAATCATTTACATTGTTGGTAGGTTATCATTGCACAAATTAACGCACTCTCTACACTTTAAAAAAAATAATTAGAAGAGTTCTAAATAGGGCTGAACGATTTTGGAAAATAATCAAATTGCGATTTTTTTTACCAATATTG
>NW_015638019.1:1491694-1493437 GCF_001515625.1 Sinocyclocheilus rhinocerous | reverse complement strand
TCCATCGTGCAGTGTGAACACAGCAGCAACTGAATGCTACCCCAGATAGTCACGCAGTGAGAAAACAACGGCGATCCGACGAGTTTGAAAATCGTGCAGTGTGAACTCGGCATTAGGTACACGCGGCAAATATGACGTCATCGCAGTGTTGGCGGAAGTTCGCTTTGAGTGCGCGCGACGTCGTTTCGCGGGGCGGTGCGCACGACATTTTTTTGTAACTTTCCGCGCAGCTCCGCTTCCGATTCAGGAACAAACTTTTTAGCGCTGCCCCGCAGTTTTATCAACTAAATAGCTTAATCGCCCAAGAGCTACATTATCTTTCTCAACAAGGAGCTGGTAGCATCAGTTTCTAAAGGAATTAAAGCCACAGCTTTACTGTTAATAGAGAAACGCGTATCGTACTCGCATCGTCATATCGATATTTTGAACACAGCACTAGTTCTTTCACAATGTAAATGTTCTTTGCTCGGATTCTCTGTATAATCTATTCGCCGTTTCAATAACTGTGGAAGGTACAGGTAATAAAAAATTAATTCATTACCTCATCCGTGAATATCCTGTTTCATAGAGTCATCAAGCTTCGCCTTTGTTATTGTTTTGAAAATGCAACCTCTAGTGGCGAAAACTTACATATTGTGCCTTTAAGGCTGTAACAAAATGGTCAAGAGATAAATAGTAAAGCTTTCTTTGATTTTCTTAGGGAAACAGGGCTGATGAATAGAATTCAAATTCTGTTCCACACTCCGGAGCAGAAGATGGCGGTAATGCACCTATTACGTTGGGTGCCAACTGCCAACTGCCATAAAAAACCAAGAAGAAGAAGAATGTTTGAGCTTCCGTGTTTAGCATATTTGATGCACACTTTTGTAACAAATCACTTGAAAGTCATTAATTTACCATTTACTTTTATCTACCGTCAGACTATCTGAGACATCGTTGTCATAACGCGTTGCTTTGGGTTGCGTCTTGCTTCGTACTTGACTGACAGGCTGGCACTCTGACAGTGCAACCTTTATGCTGTCTAACTATATCTCCACTTTTTCCCTTTATGTTGCAATTATTCTGCTTATTGTACATATAAAACACAAGAAGCTTATATCAGCAGTCCCATATTCATAATTGTGATCACACAGTCTGTTTACAATGACTACCACTGTAACGTGTACATCTGCCATTGTCTTTATACAGTGTGCATATTTACAATAGGTACAATAGGTGTGTGTGTGTGTGTGTGTGTATTTATGTATGTACAGTATGTAAATTTTTTTACTCCGCACAACTCTGTATACAATTTATTGATTTTAATAACTTTAATGTACTTAAGCGTGCATCAAACACTATAAAAATAACGGATAAGTAATAAGTACCGGATCAGGGGCCCGTTCTTCGTACCTCGCTTAATACATCTGGGATGATTTGAAAGATGCCAGATCTTCTAATCGTGATAACTGAACTCTGGCTAATTTGGTCCTTCAAACGAATTTGCGTATTTGATTAAAATATCTGGATTAAGTTGTCTAAGATTACTGCACGTTCTCGTGTTCCCCGTAAAGGGCAGATGTATTGATACTCGAAACCACGATCAGCAATGCAGCGATTGGCTGGCGGCAAGACAGCAACGTAGTGACATCATATGATTAAAAAAGACACCTGACGAAAAACCTGACAAATTTCTGGAAACAGCCAAGTAGTGCTGGGCGGTATGACCAAAAATTTATATCACAGTATTTTTCAAAATTATAC
>NW_015638019.1:1487170-1489118 GCF_001515625.1 Sinocyclocheilus rhinocerous | reverse complement strand
CTTTAAAAAAAAAAAAAAAAACTTCTGTATCTTGCCACTGGATATGGGTGTCATTTCATAACTACCAGGTGATTAGGCCAAAGTTATCAGACATTGATCTCTACCTTTTTAGAAAACAGCAGTTTGTCGAGTTTATGGATTGGCCTTTTCAGCAGTTCAGCAGCACTTCATATGATACAAACATTAGTGCATCTGAACTAAAGCCAGTAACTGTTTATAGAAACACCAAAACTAGAGTCTGGTTGCAAGTGTATGTGTGAGAGAAGGAGATACCACTCTGCACCCAATACAGAAACAACAACATACAGTTTCCAAATAATTAGGCAAGATCAGACAAGATGTCTGATGACTAGTCACCTATATCATCTCATCATATCAGCTCAAAACTGACACACACAGTAAAGACAAGAGGTGGTTTGTTCAAAAGTCAACAAGCAACCCAATAATAAGGTTGGTTACATCATGCCAAAAGTTGCTTCACAGTTTCATTGAAATACTACACACCTTTACTCTTCTTCAGAATAACATGCAATGATCATCATAAATCATTAAAACAAAAATACTGTAAATGTAAACACAGCAATTTTGATTTCATGTTGAAAAATTGTGCAAAACCCAGAATCATGGGACCAAAGAAAAAGTGGAAGATACACTTTAGATACCTAAAAATTGAATGAAAATGATGAAATCCAGAAGCTTTCTATCATAGTTGTGCACAACAATAAACTGGTCTACAGTGAAAGAGGGACGCAATTTAGTTTCAGACCCACAATAGTTCAGAATACATCAATTAGGTCAAAACAGCCACATAACCTCTCTGACGTTGTAAACCGGGACAGCGGTCTACAGTAGTGCGCTCTTATGAGGTGACTGTTTGAGAGCTTCATTGTCTAAACTATGAGACAGAAAGGGAGCAATAGATGTGTGTGTGTGTGTTAGCCCCCCTTCTTTATAATGGACTCCTTTGTCTCAGAGAGGTTTAAACAAAGCGAGTACTGGCTGCAGGGAGTTTCAGGGCCGCTGTCTCTTTTTTTGAATGAGAACTACTCACCCAAATCTGAGTGGAAGAGAGTAACACAATCAGAGCTTCTCTTCAGCTTCACTTCCTTTCCCTCCCTCGCTATCCTCTCCTGCATTCTCTCATTTCTATCGATTTTAATCTGTTTTAGGCTCTTATAAGTATAGCATTGTCTTCTAGCAATTCATCCTTGTCCCCTGATCAGAAGGCCTGGCCTTCCTCACACCCATACTATAAATTACACCACAATCACATTCATGCCTTCCTTCTCTACATGTCCATGTGGGGTTTGGTGCCAATAAACATCTAAACCAATTAAATACACTCCATATTAATAGGAAACGTTCATGTTCCACTCAACCAAACCCAAAACTTCTTACAGCTTTTTGGTTCAGACACAAATCCGAGTATGGTTGATGTGAACTTGTAAACTGTAAATTTTGCCGTAATTTCAAAGCAACATGAATAAAACATGAATAAAACACTAAAAGATATGAACTTCTAGTTTTTGAGTCATAATAACCTTTGTTGCAGCAGTGAACCGCAGTCGCTAGTATTCATGGTGGCACTCATGTTGTTGATGCAAAATTACTGGCATTTAAACTCAAAGTTATAATGTTAAAAGAGACCAGCAAGAGCAGGATGGGTTGGCTCAAACGTCGCTTTAAACCAGTGATGCTCAAATCTGGCTCGCAAGATCCACTTTCCTGCAGAGTAGGGGTGATCCGATCAGGATTTTTGAGGCCGATCACAGAAAGCAGTATCTGCCGATCCGATCACCGATACCGATCTTTTTAAAGCCTTCTTTTTATAATTTATAACAATTTATAGTGATACTCCAATCAGGATTTTTAGACATTAATTCAGGGCCCAAATTTCATTTTTGAAAATGGGGGGGAAATTCCCCTCTTAGGTGACTCTTGTGAGAGG
>NW_015638019.1:1484321-1487129 GCF_001515625.1 Sinocyclocheilus rhinocerous | reverse complement strand
GTATATATATTGCGCGATAAGTCGATATATTGATTATTGCGACAGGCCTAGAAACGATATCTGCTCTGCTGCAGACGCACCGCTCCTGAACACAGTTAGTGACGATGTGACTGCCTCGATTGTGCAAGTGACAATTCCTGTGTCAACTGTGCAGCGTGCAGCTCGCTTATAGACAGACGCGATGTGGTGATTTGAAGCCATTTGCGTATTTTGAGAGAGAAAGAGAGAGCGCGGTGATTCACTCACACTGTTTGTGAAATTACGTCTCACACGAGGTTTTCAAATTACTTTATAAGTTATTTAATGAAGAAATATGAAGGTGAGTAACGCAGCGTCTCACGCCTCATGCAGCGTCATCAGCTTGAGATCGGTTTTTGGAGATCTGCCTTTTTAGAGACCGCCGATCAAACATCCCAACGTGATTATCGGCCAATAGTGATCGGTAGCCGATCAATCGGAGCACCCCTACTGCAGAGTTTAGCTCTACCCTAATCAAACACACCTGAGTTTGATAATCAATGTCTTCAGGATCATTAGAAAAATCACAGGTAGGTTTGTTTGATTATAGGGTTGGAGCTAAACTCTGCAGGAAAGTGGATCTCGCGAGCCAGATTTGAGGATCACTGCTTTAGACCAAACAATTGTTGCCTATGCCATTGTTACCTGAAACTTCAGTACTAGAGTGTCCTGAAATTACCTCAGCACCCATGAGGCACCTATAGAGATAGATTTCCTGTGTTTGTGTGGATGCATGTATTAATGACTGTAGAACTCCATGAAGGGCCCTGACAAGATTAACTGTGAACAGATATCAGACTGGGGAAACCCTGCCAGGCCTTTCCCTTGACCTCTCCACAAACCAGAGTTACCTGGTTACACAATCAGCTGAAAGAATCCTTTCCCTAACAAAAGGTAAACAATCAAATTTAATGTCATTAACATTTCAGGTGAAGCCACTGTTTAGTTTAATAACTCATTAGGCCAGAAACCAAATTATTACAACCCTCAACACAGCCGGTGTGTGAAAATGTAAAGTTTACTATGACACAAAAATCAGGAACAGTTTACAAAATAAAACATCATGCCTGGGCAGTGTGTAATAACACTTAAAATCACTCAGAACAATGGATCATTTATGATCTGGAATTATCCTGATTCACAAAAAGAAACTTAAATACCTGCCAAAGACTAATCCAAGTCTGTCCAGACTGATCCAATTTGCTCTGTTCTCTCTAAGACCAGGAGCAGAATTAGCAGGATCAGTTAGTAAGGTGCTTACTTAAGTAATAAGCAGCTGAATGCTCTTCCCATGCTTACATCAGCAATAGCCAAAACATGCCAACAGACATATAAAGGGGTTAGACTCAGGCCTTTTTTAGGACATGTCCTGTGTCCAAATGTGTGCATGTCTCTGCTAAATAGAAGGTAAAATTAATTGACGCTGTAGGTCACATGGCAATGACATGAGGATGTAGTACATCCGGGTTGATTTCATACTATATAGAACATAACTTTTTTAACAGTCATGAAGTTGGTTCCTCATCAAATGTAGTAACTACTCCGTATGTAATTTAGTTAGAATGTCAGAACAAACTCCCAATTCCAGCCAATCAGTATTCTTCTTACTTCAAAGAGCTTGAACATTTAAGGCAACTATAGTTTTTTTTTTTTTTTAAACCTTGAATATTCTGATGGTGCACTGCCTTCTAATAAGGCAAATGTCTTCTGTTTCTTTGCCACGCTCCCCAGACAAATCTGTTCTGGAGTGTTAGTTTGGCTAGCAGTATGAAATTCTGTGAAAAAAGTGGATTGCTTTAAGGAAGAAAAAAAAATGCAAGTAGAGATGCACCGATTGACCGGCCAGTGATCGGAATCGGACGATTTTTTGCATGACCGGCCCGGATCAGTGACCGGCCGGTCAGTCTCACGTCTTGCCGATTCCGAGCCGATCCTTTTCTTGCCAGCAGCGCCGGCAATGACGTCACAGCCACGAGCACACTCACAGTCGCGTGTAAACATGTCGTTTCACATGAGAATGATTCTAATTTTAATTGCATTCAGTGTAAACGGCAACTGATAATGTATTTATGTTGTGCCAGATGAGGCTTGCACAGCCTGAGTGAGTGTGTGAGAGAGAGAGACAACACACCCAAAGTAACTCACAGAAATTTATAGATGCATACTGTGGTAGAAAAAAAGATATTTACAAAATATGATTTAGTTAAGCAACATTATACGTCCATGATGTTTTCCCGAATATCAATATCAACACGATTGCAATGTGACACTGATTTTATAAAATAGTATTTCAATAAACAAGAAGTTAAAATTAAGTGACTTAGATTTTAGACAAAATATTGACTTTTTGCTAAATTTCAAATGACGAAAATAGTTCCGATCAAAGCCACAGCAGAACTGTTGTGTGTCTCCGAGTGTGTGTGTGTGTGTGCACACGCGTGTGTGCGCGTGTATAAAATAGTATATCAGTCTGGCGAGTTAACAAAAAAAATTTACTAGCCAATGGCGATTATATTGCCAAGGTGTGCGTAGAGGGTTGAGTGGAAAGATAGAGTTTGTTAATACTAATTTCATCTGAATGGTAACAACTCTACAGTTTCTTATTATTCTAACTGAAATAATTGAAAAAGAATTTGATGTGAAAGATGACACCTTTAATAAGGTTAGGGGGAAAAAATTACCATTTATAAACATAGTGGGAAATGACATCTGTTTTGTTACATACTAGGGTTGTGACGGTGAGGAAATTTTCCCACCGGTTAATCAACGTGTGACAACACCGGTAATACC
>NW_015638019.1:1483185-1483772 GCF_001515625.1 Sinocyclocheilus rhinocerous | reverse complement strand
CTGAGTGAGTGTGTGAGAGAGACAGCACACACAAAGTAACTCACAGAAATTTATAGATGCATACTGTGGTAGAAAAAAAGATATTTACAAAATATGATTTAGGTAAGCAACATTATACGGCCATGATGTTTCCCCGAATATCAATATCAACACGATTGCAATGTGACACTGATTTTATACAATAGTATTTCAATAAACAATTAATTAAAATTAAGTGACTTAGATTTTAGACAAAATATTGACTTTTTGCTAAATTTCAAATGACGAAAATAGTTCCGATCAAAGCCACAGCAGAACTGTTGTGTGTCTCCGAGCAACACACAGCGGTGTTTCGTTACTGAATGAATCCACGTTTTTGAACGAATCAAGCGAGTCAATGATTCAGTGGCCCATTCATAAGGACAGTCACTCGCCTCGTTTCTGAATGAATCAGTTGTTTCAATGAATTGATTAAATGAATGAATAAATGACTCACTCATAATCAACGTGTGACAACACCGGTAATACCGGTATCACCATGGGGGCGGGGACGTTCCCTCTTTTCCTCACTTTCCTTCGCTTTTAAATAGCTTAAAAGCGCCGTGCGC
>NW_015638019.1:1482084-1482640 GCF_001515625.1 Sinocyclocheilus rhinocerous | reverse complement strand
GCATTTTACTTTCACTTTAGAATTAGCGGCAGTTCGGCGTCAATTGCTTGAATGCAACAACAAAATACAACGTCAAACTCACTTTAGCCTATATATAAAACATAGAACTTTTATTAACAAAACGAATAAAAATACACCATGCTATAGGGCAGGCTATGCCTAATATAAAATAACAAAACTTACATAAAGTTTAAATAGGTATCCAAAACTGGAAATAGGCTAAGTAAGCATGTATGATATATAACCAAATAAATAAGAAACGTACAACGTTTATTAGCAAAACAAGAAAGCTTGGAGGCACGGCATACACCTTGATGTCAAATAAAATAACTAAATGACACAAAGTTTAAATAAAGTAAAAATCAGCAAACAATGTGGAACCAATTAAATAAGAAACGAATGTTTAAAAAAAAACTTCCAAAATCACCTTAGATAAAAGGCAAAAGTCAACAGGCTTTTCAAAATCCAAAATATTGCCAAACAGGCGCTTTTGCATCTAGTTTCGAAACTAAATCATCCGCAATAGTCTTGTCTGTCTCACCTCACTCTTCTTGTC
>NW_015638019.1:1458721-1481190 GCF_001515625.1 Sinocyclocheilus rhinocerous | reverse complement strand
TTAGGGGGAAAAAATGACCATTTATAAACATAGTGGGAAATGACATCTGTTTTGTTACATACAGCAACTCATTTTAAGTGAACTATTTCTTCCTCTTTCCAGTCACAGAGCACTTTATTTTGATTGTTGTTTAAGTGAGAGAAAATCTGTAACTTAGTCCAGATTGGGGGAATTGTAATGTTTAATAATTTCTTTTATTATGTAAATAATTTTTGCATTGAAATTTGCATAGATTTTTGTTTGTATATACTGTCAATTATAGTTCTTAGAAAGAAAATCGGAATCGGCAGGTCACACTTCCAAAAAATCGGAATCGGCCAAGAAAATTGCAATCGGTGCATCTCTAAATGAAAGTATTCACTGTAATTCCACTCACCTAACTGCTGAAGTGCTCCAAAGTCGCCAAAATACACACAGCTACATGCAGTTGTTTTAAAGCAGCAGATGACGTAACTGCAGCATGCAGTTATACAGGATGTTATCATAGATTGGTGTGCACGCTAATACAGTTATAGTTATCATTAGGGCTGCAACAACTAATCGATAAAATCGATTATGAAAATCATCGACAACGATTCTCATTATCGATTAATCGGGTCTGCCCACAGTGCACGTCCAACGGAGTTTACATACTTGTCCAACTTCAGCCGGTCGCGTCAAATTAAAGCACTGAATTACTTATTTCTATGGACAAAATGCATCTAAATTTGATTTAAACAATTTTTTGACAGATTCCTAAAATTCCTAAAATGTGTTTTCTCTTTATTATGGCAGGTGGTCTAATAAATTGTTAAGCACTGCATGTTTTCATAGCATTCAGTTGGAACGTTTGTTTTAAGGACATTGGGCAGAATGTGGAATAGTGTGTTTGTCAATAAAATAAAAAAAGAAAAGTTTGTTTTTAATTCGATTAATCGAAAAAATAATCGACCAACTAATCGATTATCAAAATAATCGTTAGCTGCAGCCCTAGTTATCATTCTTGGTGCGAACGGGCCTTAGAGCAGGGCTTTGGTTTGTAAGGAACCTGAATAGCAGGGGCACACACACACACACACACACACACACACACTAACTCCTATAACCCTTTCTAGTTTTTATAATACAATAGAGTCCCTTTGTCTGAGATACACAAAAGGAGAGCATATTTTTGCATGCACCTGGCAAGAGTAAACCAGAAACATTACCATAAAAACAAGTAAACTACACTGTAAAAAATGATCTCGCATTTTTGTTGTTTCGATGATTTTTTTTAAGTTGACAACTTGCATCTTCTGAATTTGTTCATTCAACTTAACATTTTAAGTTTTCACTGTCTCAACTAGTTTGTAAGTTGACTGAACTAGAGTATTTGTCCTCTCAACTTAAAAAAATGTGTTGAATCAATTCAATACCGATGTCACGTGCTCAACATCACTTATCGCGAGAACTCGTGAAGACCGTTGCAGACAGAAGACGCTGGTCAGCCATCTTCGCGAGCTTCTCCACAGTTTGGAAACTTTCTCAGTCAACAAATTTAGTAAGTAAATTTTTGTATTTATTGGTTTAATATGTGTAAAAATATGTATGTTGTCTAAAAAGAGTACAAGTATGGTTTAAAGACACATTTTCTAGTTAAATGTATGCCAGTGTTAGTTTCGCAGCACTATGAAGCCTCAAAATACACGCGGTTCCACAGTATTTTCCACATAAATATTATAATAAATATTCTCTAATGCGGTACTGAGCTGAATTTACCTGGAGAACGATAAAAATACAGTTTGATATATATTTGAGCCCAGTGCTGCGTTAGAGACTGTTCAAACAGCGCGACACGGAGCACAACAACAGACAACTGTAACTTATGGATTTAGAACGGCGGGAATTTTTAAAAATGAGCTTCTAAAACCTTGACAGCGTTTTATAATCCCTAAAAGACGTCCGTCATATACATTATACATCGATGAAAAATGAGGGGGAAAAAAGATAATTGCTCGAACTGTCCCTTTTCTTCAAGTTAACGTTATAAGCAAAACGCATGAGCATCTCCCTCAGAGTTCGTTTGGAGCGCGTGCATTTGATACGGCTTACATAACCTTGATTCAGGTGAAGTTTGAAGGTACAAACTCTTCTTTCAGTTTTCTGAAGTAGTTATTGAAGTGCCTCACCGGAACCCATTGCAATGCTGCGTGAATATACAGTCTTAAGTGTATTACATTACACACATAACGTTTCTGCCAGTCAAAAGTTTTTGAACAGTAAGATTTTTAATGTTTTTTAAAGAATTCTCTTCTGCTCACCAAGCCTGCATTTATTTGATCCAAAATTCAGCAAAAGCAGCAACTTAATATTGTGAAATATTTTTACTATTTAAAAGAACTGCTTTCTATTTGAATATATTTTAAAATGTAATTTATTCCTGTGATCAAAGCTAAATTTTTATTAACATGTAAGTTTTCTAATTCTTTTGTCTTTCGTTATTTGCAGAATTACGCCTCAGAGCTTCCAGTTTCTGTGTCCAGACTAAGAGGCTCCATTTGACTGGATAGGTGAGGTTCGTTTGTGTATATAACTGTAGTTTGTTGAGCAGTAGGCCTATTTTTATTAACATGCAAGTTCTCTAATTCTTTTGTTATTTGCAGAATTATACATCAGAGCTTCCTCTTTCTGTGTCCAGACTAAAGCTCCGGTTCACTGGATAGGTGAGGTTTGTTGCATTTCACAATTGGAAAGTCTTCTCAGCAAGAAAGACAGTGATGTGAGTATTTTAGTTTTGTGCTTGTTCAAATTAAAACATGCTTGTTGTTGGTTTTTTTCTAAGTTGTTTGGGTTTGTAGAGTCACGCATCACACAGGGCTCAACACACTGAACCCTGTTGATCCCGGTTTAACGGCATTATATGGAGAAAAACCCTGGATTGTTTTCCTTAAAAAAACGTTTTCTTTTTCAACTGAAGAAAAAGAGGCATTATATATTTTGGATGACAGTGGGTGGGCCTCAGGCCTCTGAAGGGATATTTTGTGCCTTTTAAAGTTAAATACTTCAGTCTGGTACACTTAGACTAGAGACAGTTATAAAGCAGTTACATTTTTGTCAGCCTTAGCCTAAATCAATTAATCATTTTTTCTTTTATTTAAGAATTCCATGTCAAAGGGCTGCTGTTTTTCAGGGCCTTCCACATTACCTCAGTGAGGATGCATCAGATTTCAAGTCAGCAGAGGTAGACTTGCATGTTAATACCTTTGCTTAAAATAATGGTCTGTATATGTCTAAACCTTTCTGTGAAATCTAGGATAGTTTCATAATCTAATTATGAGATAACGAATGCCAAAGTTTGATTTTATCTATTAATTTCACTGTGATTTCAGTCTTTTGATATGGCCTTGGTCAGTATTAAAGATATCAAGGTTATATTTTCATAGAATTTTCTTTACATTATACAGGGAACAGACATTGAAGACCTTGTGACGGACAATTCTCATAATGCCTGATGGAGATGATGCCTTTGACTACTATGTGGTGCTGGAGGAACAGATTGTCCTGAGAGATGTCAAAGGCCTCCCCTCATGCTGTAGCTCTACTAGTTTGGCTGATTTTTGCACTTAATATTAATTACCCCAAAAAAATACGCTACACATTTGAGGTCATTCAAGATTTTCATTTACCTTGGAGGTGATCAGTGGTTCTGTGAAGGTGCATGGTGTGCACTTTTTTGTTGTTCATGATTGGTCTTGTGAATTTCTGGTTATTGGTTTTTTTTAAAAACAATGAATGTTTAATTATTTTTTTGTTGACGTGGTACTTTATGCCATACCAATGTATGAAACTGTGCAGTACATTACTCTGTATTTTATGCAGTATTATTGTTTATGCAGTACATCACTGTATGCTTCATATAGTATCGTTGTTAATGAATTGAACTTGTTTTAGTGGAAAAATAAAATTCAAATGATTAAACTTAAATTATGTTCATTGCACTTGTATTATAAAGTCCTGTCAACATTATTCTTAGTTAAGACAACTTCACAATTTAAGTTCACTAAACTTAAATTATGTTTATTGCACTTGTATTATAAAGTCCTGTCAACTTTATCCTCAGTTAAGACAACTTCACAATTTAAGTTCACAAAACTTAATTTTAAGGCAGCATGAACACTTACATTTTTTAAGTTGAAAAAACAAATTTTTTTTTACAGTGTAGAAAGGGCATAACAACAAATCATGTGATTCACTCTCACACACAATGGTTGAATCTTTCAGAACAGAAATAAAAGATGATTATTTAAAAAAAAGTGCACATTTCCAGTCACAGTAAAGCCTTCATATTAAAATTAATCCTATAGTGTTTGTCAGTCACAAACACGTACGTGTACAAATACACCTGCAAACTATTAGGCATAAATGTTGACTTTAAAACATCAAATTTCTCTGAAAAGCTCAGTAAACAAACAAACAACTTGGCTCATTCAAATCCTAAACTGTATTCAAATGCATAACCAGACAACCATTAGTGGGCATGTGTCCAGTATTTCCAACCATTTCATCCCAAGATGTTTTCTCTGTGTGATTGCACACAAGTCTGCAGATTGAATTATAATAGCAAAAATACTCAAATCAATTTATGTTTATTTGTAGACTTGAAAAGTCATAATGCTGTACTCTGTTTATGGTAACACTAAAAAAAAACAACAGTTTTTATCCACAAATAAGTGCACATCATGCATTGCAAACTAATCTAAAGAAATCCTTAAGAGTCCAGCCGAGAAACAAGTCACCCTAAAGAATTAAGCAAACGGCAAAAGTATGGCTAAATACACAAATAAATGCCTGTTTAACAAAGTAAGCACCTGGATTAAACTGCTCGATTCATATGGATGCATTTTATGATGCCTTTATAACTTCTTTGGATCTTTTAAGTTTTGGTTACCTGGACTTTCAATGGAGGGACAGAAACTCTCTCTAACTATCTAACTGAATTGGAACCTAATAAGTGATGGATTTGGAATGCTCTACATTAGGTAGCAACTCTGTTTCTCATGTAAATATAGCTCTGCATGCAAAGTGCACAACTTAAATGTTTTCAATAGAGTTTGTCATTAGAATGCAGCTAACAAAGTGAAACCAAGCATAAAACTGATACACATTTTTTTTTAAATGCTGTGCACTGCACACAAATATTTGGTAAAAAAATAAATAAATAAAAGTGCATTTTAAATATGACTTTAGTGACTTCTCAGTACTGATTGACTACCATCTGTAATTTTCACTGAACTTGTAGTATATTGTGGGATTGCATTCTCAGTAGGGCTGTGCGATTAATCGAAATCGAATCGAAATCGCGATTTGAGACGTTGCGATTTCCTAATCGCAAAGCCTGCGATGTGGACGCGATATTACTCTGTTCCAGAGCATATGCATGACTACCAGCCTTGAGTTGCAATCTTACTTGCCCTGGGCAAGAGTGAGCGCACCTCCGTTCTCCCCAATCAGCACTGCTCTAGCCAACTGCGTAAACACCCACCAAAAAAAATTAATAAATAAAAAACCGGAACGCGGGACGGGTGAGAGACAGAGTGGGATTATGGCGTCTACTGGGTCAGATCGATAGTTAGGCAAATTAAAACTAAAGAAAACCGTATGCAACTTAAGCTTCGAAATGACAGACAACGAACAAAAGTAATTTCCAAGAGCTGCGTCACAGCGCATATCAAAAGCTCCCGCATCGGTTCTGTTTTCAGTACTGGAGAATAAAAGATACATTCTTAGATGTTTTTGTTAGTACGTGAACGTTATCTTACACATTCGATAGAGCTTAAAAGATCAAAGACAATTTTTATATAACTCCGACTGGATTCTTCTGAAAGAAGAAAGTCATATACACCTAGGATGCATCGGGGGTGAGTAAAACACAGCCTAATTTTTTTTTTGGGGTGAACTAACCCTTTAATAATCCTGTAACACACACCAACAATCCCTCACTTCCTCTCGCAGATTCCATGCTCATTAATTCACAAACAAATACACAATGTAGGCATCATGTGGAAAACAGCGAGAAATTTGGCAGCAGTAGACCGAGGGTCTATAGCAGTGTTTTTGGCCTAGGGGTTTGGCTATTGTAGAACTCAAACCTAGGGTCTAGTGTGGGGGGTCTGGAGTGAGGCCCAGTGTTTTGAGTGAGATCTTAAAACGCTGAGGCCACAGCCAAGAACCACTTCAGACAGCTGCTTATAACGAGAGGATTACTGACTGGCAGACAGAAAGGCACACACACTAATTTAACAAACTTCCATACAGGCACATACACAAAAGATGCAAGACACACACACTGACAGCATGTCTAAAGATTCAGAACATGAAAAGAACCAGCAGACCACAGACATGGACGAGAAGAATAACACACCATGTGAAACGTTGCCAGTATTCCAAAGGAAGCGCAAAGGCAGCCTGCAAACTTTAGTTGTGCAGGGATAATTGTTGAAGACAGAAGCTAAAAGTACAGACAGGACTATAGACATTACTGACATCTGTAGAAAAACAGTGTCACAAAATACATACAAAATTAATGCTTCAAGCATTCATGCATGATGTGGTGGATTTACATGAACCATTTTTGCATCACAATTTTTAAGTAAATTCAACAAAGCAATTCCAATAGAATCTACCAAGTCAATGCAAGTTGTAAACCATCCTGATCATGTGCATACATTGTACCCACCCTTTAACTGGCAGAAACAAACACTTTTTACACACAGCATATTTTAGGTGTTCTAATAATTAGATGATTGAAGAAAATGATAATCATCAAGTTACATTTTACAAAAACAAAACTGTTGAACATTAAATTAAACACAACATAACTAAAAGGAGCCCTTTTGCATTGTAAGTGAACACAAACATTAGGTCAAAGGTAAAAATCTTGATCAACTCCTTATCTCGTGGGCCACTGGACATTGCTTTGATTGACAAGATGCGCGTTAAATATCTCATGCGATTTATCGTGCAGCCCTACCTTAAATGAATTCTTTTGATAGAATGTATCATGCAATTTATAAATCACAGCAGGGTTAACAGGTGCATTAGAGCTAACATTAGTATTAAGTTACGAGCGAGTAGATAAGCACAGAATGGTGGACTATTCCTATCAATATTGTGAACTCCGAGTGGAATAAAACCATATACGTTTTGATGCCATTTGTTGTGATTCTGAGATAAGACTGTTTTATGTTAGTTTTTTAAACTAGTTTTTTCATGTTTTATGGGGAAATGTTTTCAGATTAAAAATTCATGTTTTGAAGTGTTTTTAAATAACCATTTGGAATTGAATTAAAATAAAACAGAAAATTACATGAATGTTCCTTTATTTGTTTGCTTTTTTCTTAATTTTCTAGTTTAACAAATTGGAAAAATAAAACAACTGATATAGATTTAACTTGAAAATTAGTACATGGAACTTAAATATAGGTGTAATAACTGCAAATTAATTGATATTTTAAGTTAAATGAACTGAACGTTGAAGTTCACATTACTTAATTTTTTTTAGGGCAACCAGTTTCAAGTGGTTGTTTTTTTTTTTTTTTTAAGTAAATTCAACTTGTCCGGGTTTAGAGTGCGTAATAAACACAAAGCTCGACCAGTCATCACAAAACAAATAATTTCTAATATTCTTAAATGAGAATTTTTGTTTTGAAAGTTATTTATTTTTCATTGGCTCAAGTTATAAAATATAGATGTGAATCATTACCCTACATTTTTTTAATTGGATGAAAGAAAATATTTTTACAGTGCAGTTTTGTAATGACATGAGGATGAGTAAATGATAACAATTTTTTGTTTTTGGGTGAACCATTCCTTTAGGCCCTCCTAAACACACAAATGAAGGTTTACGGAGTAACTGGGTTATTTTAGTCTGGTTCCTCCATACTTCATCACTAAATTATTAAAAGTAGTGCGGAGCAGAGAGGAGGTTGGTTATGATGCATGAACCAGTCCATGGGAAAACTCTCATCAATAAAACAAACTGGGATACAACCAAATGCGAGATCTCCACCAATGTTACACAAGCCCGTACCAACATACTAAGCTTCAACTTCCAGCAGAAAGTAGTCTGGAACTTGACAATGAGTAGAATGAGGCATCACAAAATACTGCTTTCCTTTTCAAGAGCTTATGGGTTGTATGAGTTGCATCAGCCTCAGTCTCAAAAAGCACCTTCTTTACAGCCAGCGGTGAATTTTGTATGTATGCTGCCTATTTTCTTGCTCTCAAAGTGTGATTGAGCTGACAGTGATCGATCTGAAATGGCTGTTGAACAGCAATGGCAGCACATTTTCTGATCTGTAAGTATTAGTGTACAATGAATAATAGACACAGGATGGCCAGATGGGGAATATACAGCAGATCTGTGGTATAATGTACATGTCAGCAGAACTGAACCACTGATTCAGATACTGTATAATCTAAAAGCAGCAGAGCTCTTTGAAATGAACACCTGAGCTTTGATACACAGCAATAATACATTTGTCATCAATATATCTTGCAAACAGTGCTCGGCTGAGTATGACCTTCACATCACATTGTTTTAAACGACTGAACTGCTCACTTACTAAAATATGTTTGCTGCATAAATCAGACTGGCTTATTGAAAATGCAAATTCATTCTATCCCAGCAGGAGGTGCTTTTGGAGCGGCAGACATAGAGGTTTCTCCAGTAACGGCTGTACATAAAGCAGTGCTCCGCTCACAAATGCTGCATTATCAGGCATTACAGGCTAGATTAAATGAAAATGACATCGAAAATTGGTTGTTGGTTGTTTTGTTGCTGTTGGAACAGTGTTGCCAGTAAGTTACTGTAAAAACCCTTTGAAATGTCTAACAGTGTAAAATGTTTTTAAAAAAAACTAATAAAAAAAAAAACTATACGTTTTATAACACTGCATATTAAATATGTTGACAATAAAAAATTTCAATGATAAGAAATTTCCTGAAAAGACACACATTTGAAGGTTTTCTAGGTTTGATATTTCTAGGTTTTCTGAGAACATGCAAATGGTTAAACAATACTTTCATTTTTGTAAATCTATCCAAAAAGTTAATCCGGTAATCTGAATTTGCCTGATAAATAATAAATATACACTTGTTACACATTTAAAAATAAGAAATATAACAGAACTAGAAATATATTGACTATATTAATATATTAAAAAAATTCTGTGTATTAAATATGAATATATTGCATATAAAATTAAATATTGTGCCCCTATTATGGGTTATGAAAGGTTCATATTTTGGTTTTGGGAGTCCCCAACAACAGGTTATGCATGCAAGGTAAAAAAAAAAACCTTTCATTGTCTTATAATATGCATTTATTTTGACCTTATTCGCTCAACGATTCAATTTTCCAAACCCCTTCTTTGCGTGACGCTAATCTGCGGTGACTGGTCAATTTCATTTTTTTTAAGCGTTTTTTTAAAGCGTTTGTGAGCGCAGTGCTGCTTTGTGTACAGCTGTTACTGGGGAAACAGCTATTTTTACCGCTCCAAAAGCGGCACCTAGTGGCAAAGAATGAATTAGCATTTTCATTCAGACCAACGCGAAAAATCGACTGATGGTTTTATGCAGCAAACACGCAGAGCTGTAAATGTGAACCGTTATATATATCAAACGGGGGAAGCCCCGCCACACAGGGGCGTAAACTTCATCTAACAAAACACATCAAATTTCTCAAGAGCGATTTTTGAAGGAGACACAAATAATACAGCTAAAATTGTACTTGTAAGGATATGTATACACCGAGGAAAGAAATGAGTGCTGTGCTGTGCCTGCGATGAGGAGATTGTGAATAAAGAATGATCATTAGTCGAAATTAAAATAAAAATTTGCATTTGAAGCGTTTTTTTAAAGCGTTTGTGAGCGCAGTGCTGCTTTGTGTACAGCTGTTACTGGGGAAACAGCTATTTTTACCGCTCCAAAAGCGGCACCTAGTGGCAAAGAATGAATTAGCATTTTCATTCAGACCAACGCGAAAAATCGACTGATGGTTTTATGCAGCAAACACGCAGAGCTGTAAATGTGAACCGTTATATATATCAAACGGGGGAAGCCCCGCCACACAGGGGCGTAAACTTCATCTAACAAAACACATCAAATTTCTCAAGAGCGATTTTTGAAGGAGACACAAATAATACAGCTAAAATTGTACTTGTAAGGATATGTATACACCGAGGAAAGAAATGAGTGCTGTGCTGTGCCTGCGATGAGGAGATTGTGAATAAAGAATGATCAATAGTCGAAATTAAAATAAAAATTTGCATTTGAATGTCAGGTGTGCATCAGGGAGCGTCATCAGTGGCGCACGATGCGGTGATGTAAGTGACGTTGTTGCATTTTAATGTTTTGTTAGTCTAGCCCACGAGACGAAATATTAGAGAATTACAGAAGCTAAATGCGGAGAAGATCTTTAATGGGTTAAAACAATTCACACAGAACGCATATTTAGCGCATTTTTTAGACGGACAAATCAAATATTTAGAAAATTAATAAAAAAATAAACTTTTAGAAAACACGTCATGAATTTGTGGAGGTTTATTCCTTTTCACCGCGTCTCATATGTTTTTTAATGCAATCTGTGTGAATGGCGCTTCGGCTCTTTGGATTAAGCAATGCATAAATACATGATGCTGTTTTGTTCATAATTGTTTATGCAATTTACGAAATTATATTTAACTATATTTGTTAATTTAGACGTAATGCACGTTTTTATAGAGTTACTTGCTAAATGCGCTGCATTATTTTGCTCATTGCACCCTCCTGTGGCCTCGGGAGACAATTAGACCTATACAATAAAGACCCATTTAATCTGCATATAAAACATTAGAAATTAGATATTTGTTTAATTTTTATTGTGTTTGATTGCTAAAACAAAAAATATTTGTTGTTTTTCTCAATAAATTGTGTTAATTATAAATACAGTGGTTAAATTTAAAAAAAAATTTCTATTGCTTTTTGTTTTAAAAAAAGGTTATAAAAAAAAAAAGTCAATAATTATCGATACCGAACGATATAAAAACATTATATCGTTTATCAATTTTTTAGCTATATCGCCCAGCCCTACTTACTACTACCAGTGCAGCAGGGAGACCGTGCCAAATTAGACAACATCAAGCTGTTGTGGTTGCGCAGAGACAGCGCTCGTGTCCGTTGTAGCCGTCACAGTGTTGCCAAGTCTGCGGTTTTCCCGTGGAATTGGGCTACTTTATCACTGTTGCCGCAGGTTGTTTTTCATGTCCACGGATTGAAGGGACCCCAATAACGTGTATTTTAGCCCCCGGAATGCGATTTTTACCAGGGGACCCCCTCGAAACGCAGTTAGTTTGGGCTAGTTTTGGGTAGCAACTGGGAGGGTTTGTTATAAAAAACCTGGCAACCCTTTTCATCAAGCAGGTAACGGTTTTATTGCTAACATAGTGACTCATCGAAAAATACATTGGCATCATCTGTATTAAAGAGAAAATAATCACTTCATCCGATGTTTAAGTGAATAAAATAGCCTTGACAGCCTTGGAGTTCCACAACTATTGGCTTCTCTCTCACCGGACTTGTGTGCGTGTAGGTGATGTAAAAGAGGAAATTTTATTCGACGATTCCATTTTAATGGTTCCATTATATTTTAATAATCAAAAGCATCTCCAATTAATTGATAAAAAAGAAAAGAAAAAAGGGGGGGTTCAGAAATACTGCACGTTTACATTTTTCTCCTAAATAAATTCTGCTAAATAATTTTTTTTTTTTTTATAAAAATAAAAAATTATTTTTTGATTATAATTCCCCTTACAGTGCCGAGCCCAGCGACTTCTCGACATGATGCTATCCACAGGAATCCGCTACGGTGTTTGAGGGAGGGGGCTGGGGGTTCAAGTTTTCCCAGGTCTGCGCGCGCAACAAGTGGGCGGGCAATATGCTAATGTTTCATGTTAATGTCAACATGAAACGGCTTGGGATTCGTTTTAAAAACGACTCGTTTAAATGATTCAGAGTCGACTCTTTTGAGAGACAACTTTATACACATGGTGCACTTTCAGATTTAAAACTTTGCAGGATGTTTTCATATTATTAGTAGACTAGAACACATGGATATGTTGTCATTCTTACACCAATACTGAACTTTGATTTTCAGTTATTTGGACTATGAGATGGACACTTGCTTCTTGCATTTTATGTTGCACTTTACTTTTTTACATTTGGATTTCATTTGGTTTAATGAAATACAGTTTAATAAAATATTCTTAAGTAAAATTGTTGATTTTTTTTTTTTTGAGGGAAATTAATCTCCATAATAGGGGCACTTTAAATAAATAAATATATTGAATTATTTCCAGGACTTATACAGGCCTGAGAAAAGACACACTCTTGACATTCCTTGATATTTCTAGGGTTTCCAGGACCATTGAAAATTAAAACCCACATTTACTTTGATTTTTGTAAATCCATCCTTGAAAAACAGAATAAACTGCCATTTAAAGTAGACGATAAATACCATATTTGCTGCAGCTCAAAACTTCCCACATCACATTCCAAACCTCTCTTCTCTCAGCTTCGACCTCACCATTACAGAAACAACAGCACTGGAATGCCAGTAACACCAGGCCACACACTGGGCCAGCTAACACCCAGACATTTTGACACCTGTTCTACCACTGCAGTTTAGATGACCCCCTCCACATACACACACACACACACACACACACACACAGACAGCAGTTAGGTTACCAGACTAATGAAACTTGCTACTACCAAGACTTCTGCAGGCAACATTTACTGCATCAATATACAACCCTTCCTCTGCTTCATCTTTTATTTTGCACAGAGCAGGTTGTCTGACAACCTCACTGAATTAGCTAGTCCTGTTGTTCATGCTCTGCCTCTAAAAGTTGAGAAGCCACATGGTTAAACCAAACTGCATGTTCAACTTGTTCAAGAACAGTTCAAGCCTTATTTTATTTTATTTTTTTTTAATGTCTTCTTCATTCCCTCAATGTTTCTTGTCACTTTTGTAGTTGTAAAATGTACTAGGAATTTCTGAGTTAAAACTGTTTCTACACTAAAAATTTTCAGTGTAGGTAAACATCAGAACAGCTCTTTGGCAAATACACAGTATGTTACTGATAGCAAAACATCTAAAACAGTATATGTGCATCTTGAACAATCGGATTCCTATTTGATTGGTTATGTACGTTGCATTTATAAATTGACCACTAAAGTACATCTCTGAAAAAAGAATGCAAATTTAATCCACTATTCCCATGTTACATGCAACTATATTGGAGTTCAAGTCTATCATCAAGCCAGTGCAAGGCAGCAAAATTTTCTGCTGAATGCTCTCTTCTGCTTGCATGTGGATTGCAGTTTTCTTAAATGTCCATATGCTGACATAATTGTGTTTGAGAGAACTAAAGTTTATCTAACAAACAGCCAGATGCACTTACACTTAGACTTGCGCCGGTATTCGGTAATGCGATATATCACGGTAATGAATATGCACGATATTGTTATCGTGGGCACTTCTAAATACCTTGAATAATTATTACAAATTATTCAGAATTTTGAATGCATTTTCCGTAATAAAAGCATTAGCAATTAATCGCAACATGAAAATTTGATACCGGCATATCCTTACTTGCACTTGGCTGAGACACATCTTGTACGAGTCTCAAACCACCTCCTGATGTTGTCGACGCTCAAATGCATCTTGAGCCCTATTCTCACGGGATTAGTATTATCTGGGGACCTTGTGTGATTTTGAAATAACCTCAAAACCTTTTCAGCTTTCTCTTTCTGCAAATTGTATAGTTGTATGGTGTAGTATAGCGATATGACAGCACCCAAAATACTACAAAAACACTCCAAAGCAGCTCCATTCTTCGCAAAGATGGATAAAAAGGCGCACAGGAAACAAAAACCTAAAAAAATATATATATATACAACCCGCCAAATGCTGGCCAAATCACAGATATGCCGATTCGCACGGGACTAATATTATCACAGGACCTCGGTGTTCGGCGAAATATGGTAGGTCATTTGCGGGGGAATTTTTACTTTACAAATTACAGACATGGCCGATTCGCACAGGATTAAGATCACAGACAACCTCCACAATTATTACAATTGACTGGAGGTCACCAGGTAATACTAATCCCGTGCGAATAGGGCTTTGGAGGTCATTTAAGCATGGTCATGATAGCTACCCAATCAGTAAAAATGCATTAAGAGCCCAAGTGTAAATATTCCCTGAGTGTATGTTTGTATTAAAAGCCATGTGATCACAGTTTGACGATTATACAGTGAGACCAGTTCATGTGTTTACAAGACATATGAGCTTTATTTTAGACCCATAAACAGGTGATGACCTGAAGTGATCCATTCACATCACCTCAGTTCAACCCACCAGCGATTTCTTCTCCACTTCAAGTGGGTATGTTCAGTATTTCATATTTCACTAATCCCACAGGATCTCCAAAGAATACATTCTGTCAGTACATATTAGACATGGAATTCAAAGGGATGTAGGGAATTCTCTGCATTCTAATCTCAGAAAAGACATGCTATCTGACCTCTGAGGACTTTAGTTAAAGCCACCATAAGGCATTGTGTTCCCTCTCTTGTGTTTAATTACTTGCACTCTAAAAGGTTACACCTTTCAAAAGAGGGAACAATCAGGACATGGATCGTAACGTCAGCCTGTCAAATGACACTGCGAGACGACAAGTGAGAGTGAGTGTGTGTGTGTGTAAAGAGGTCAAGAAGAGGGGAGTCAGAGAAAGTGCAGACAGGGCACTTCTGAGCAGTGATATCTGACACAGCAGATCACAAGTCTCAAACAAACCACTGTCTCCAGCATTTCCCACAGGGCAGCAGGACTGTGAAAACTCTCAGTACCTATTTGAAGGTTAGATTGCATTCCTAATCATTTCATTACTTTAATTTCACTATAACATATTTGCTCTGGGTCAGAGAATAAACTATAACACTGCTTTTTCTGCTTTTACATTTCAATGGGCTGTTGCTAAGGAAGATCCCAGAGGGCTAAACCTATTGAAGCCTCAAGGCCAAGTTATGAAAACATGCCATGAAATGCATAATAAAGTTTATTCCGGTTTCCACCATTTCTCAGTTTTGCCAGGAGGCCTTATCAACTAGGGTCAAGAAATGTTACAGACTACAGCATGTCCAATACTAACCATATGCACATGATCAGGAATTGCAAAACATACAATCTAGACTATAACATCTAAATTTTATTTGAGTATAAAATGTATTTTTACTACACAGGAATATGGTAATGTATGAGATGCAAAATAAATATATAAAAATAAATAAACAAATCTGAATAAATAAATACAAATATGTAATTTAATTAACATTAACAATTAACTTTGCTTTTTATTTAATGTACTATATATATATATATATATATATATATATATATATATATATATATATACACACACACACACACACATCATGTGTGTGTTTGTATAAACATTTTGGTGTTTATGTAAATAAATTAGAGGGGGAGAGAGAAATGTATAAACATTTACAAACTTTATCAAATAAATACATACACAATCGGCCACAAATTACATAGTAGTTTATCTAACATACCTAATATGTCTTTTTTGTTGTGAGACCTAGGTCATAGGATGTAACGTACAGTAGTTGAAGCAAAAACAGCGGAGACCAGAACATGGCTTCACTAGCTGTCAGCCCAGAAGCAGCAGTACTAGGTGAAATTAAATAAACGAATCGAATACACATTCACTTTATTATACTTAATTGAGCATGTCAAGCCAACCCTAACAGTTGAGCACTTACGATGACTGATGAGTCTGCCCTGTTGCTCAGGGCGAACCCACCCGGTGATGTCAGTGTCAAGCTCCGCGTCAATACTCTGCTGAAATAAAGCCGATCCCTTCCATGCATCAAGGATAGCAACTCGTTTCATTGTTTGTTTGTCCAGTTTAGCTCAACGGTCGGGTGCACTTGACACGGAGAGCTCGCGTTGTCAAGTGCACCGACAGTTGGCTCGAGCAAAACAGGACACACAACAACAATGAAAGGAGTCAATCCTCGAGTTTTCAAAATAACTTCCTTTGACACTCCCGTCAGAGACTAAACATTTAAGATTTGTAGTCATGTTTATGTATAAACAACGCGGTAAATGTTTTGCTTGCGGTCTCAGAAGAGAAATAAGTTGTTATTACTCACTCGGGCAGTTTATTGTGTTTGGGAAGTCCAGTCAAGACGCCTTGGGGTTCTTGGGCAGTCACTCTTGAGAAAAAGTTGCCTCCGCTTTGCTTTTAAAAGGCAAAAATGAAGAATTTTAAGTAAAATATCCCAGGCTTGGAGTAGGTCTTCGCGTCCAAACTGTTTTTCTTTTCACGCAAAACGCGTCGGACAATCTGCGTTGAACGCGGCAGGCGGGCGGAAGTAATCTTTTACTTGATTGGACAGTTAACTAAAGTAGGGCGGGCTCAAAGTGTAATCCTTAAATACCATTGGCGGTTACATAATCAATCATATGCCACACCTGCCCTTATTCTACGAAATTACGCTTTATTATAAGAGGTCTACCGGGAGACTGTGCATACGTAAATAAATCATAATGACACTTTTCATTGTTGTTGTGAATAAAATGTTCTTTTCTAAGGGGTAAAGTTTCCAGGAAGGAATGAATCGTTCCTCTCTAGAGTTCAGACGACAGAACACCTGTCATTCCTGTTCTAGAAGCACATGACCGCCAGGTTTTTTTTCTATTTGAATATCTTGCCTATTTATCTCTAGTAACTTGATTTGACCCGTCTCGACACGCTAGTCCTTGTTGTCTCACTCAGTGGTTTTCTTCAGTGAGAAAATTTACATGGCAGACTGGTTTGACAAGTTTGAATTAGACAATGCCTCACGGCTGCAACTAAGGTTCAGTCTCTACACAACAAAATGAAAAATGTTCAGTTGATCTGTTCAGAACAAAGAACTATAGACATTTTATAGGCAGAGGTACGTTTAAGAAAGAAAGAAGCAATTGTTTGCCACTTGAAAAAAGGCAGAGAGCCAGAGCTGCTCTTCATTCTGACATGCGTACAGGGCCCAACTCTCAAACATAAATAATATACAATGTCGATTTAACACTTGAGTAATTAGAAAACAACGCAACACCATTACATTAAGAACTATTACTACAGCTCCCCCTCGTGGCCGACAAACGAGATTGAAGGCAATTGCACTAAGAACTACACAATATATTTTTTTTTAAAGTAAAGTTTGGTGAGTGGTCATTTCTACTTGTCCTTCATAATATAATTTAGGTTCAACCATGAAATTCTATTGAAATCAAATTAAATAATAATAACAGCACATCCGCTTGCAATTTACAAAGCCAATAATCACTGGCCTTGGTTACCTAAGCACAAGAATCAAATTAAGGCTTACAGTGCTTATACATGTATACAGTGCAGTTTAGCATGATTGATTATTTGAACCAACAAAAGTATTAGTGTAGAACAAAAATGAAAACATGAAAAAACATTTGCGCAAACTTTAGGCCATCCAAGATGTAAATGAGTTTGTTTCTTCATCAAAAGAGCTTTTGTGAAATTCAGAATTGCATTACTTGTTCACCAATGGATCCACTGCAATGAAATGGGTGCCGGCAGATTGAGAGTCTAAACATCTGATTAAAGCATCACAGTAATCCACACGACTCCAGTCCATCAATGTCTTGTGAAGTGAAAATACTTTTTTTTTTAACTTCCGACTGTTTCTTCCGGCTACAATATGTGTCCTATATTCATAATATTGCTTTCTTTGGTGAATAAAAGTCTCATCTGAATGAGGAGAGAACTATGCACAGATCAAGCACCATTTACAAGCAAAAACAGTCCAAGACATTTCTAACAAATATGTCAGAGGATTTTAATGTGAGAGGACAACAGGGGATATTATTATGTTATTTTATTATTATTATTATATTTTATTATTATAAGGTTGTATTTCGGACAGAAGCGATGGTTTAAAGATAAAACTTTAGTGATGGATTTGTTTCTTACAAACATGCAGCTTTTCACTTCACAAGACATTAATTGATGGACTGGAGTCAGATGGATTTCTTGTGGATTATTATGATGCTTTTATCAGCTGTTTGACTTTGAACTCTCATTCTGATGGCACCCATTCAGTGCAGTGTATCTGAAGTGATGTAATGCTAAATTTCTCAAAATCTGTTCTGATAAAGAAACAAACTTATCTACATCTTGGATGGTCTGAGGGCGAGTACATTTTCAGCTATTTTTTTTTTTACACTATTACTGTTGTTGGTCCAAATAAAACATATATGAGTGATTCTCAGCACATATAGCAAACCCTTCTGAAGAATCAATCATACTAAACTGCTCCAAACGGCAGGGGTTCATTTTTACCCTGGCATCTGATTTAGTCCCATAAAATGTTGAATATTAAATCAAAGTTCAGTTTGCATAACTTTTTTTTTTTCCATGACTCTTCTAATCTTTTGGATCAAAGATTTATTGGTAATATTTTAGAATAGCCTATTACAGTAATAGTGTGACTAGTTGCATTTGCACTATTGCACAGGTAAATGAGTGAACTGATTCTGGAAAATGTAAAAAGCCACCAACAGTGCTCATAGGATAAAGGCCACAGACAATCACTGTGCTGATGCACCTGCTTCCATTGTTAGAATAAACAGTGTGTCTCCAAAAAGTGAATTAACATGACATTGAAAGCTGAGAGGTCATGTAAAAGGTTCTTTCAGAGCATTTCAGAGTCCAAAAAGCTTATAGCTTTTTTACATACTTTGTTTAATGTATTTGTAATAATTGTCATAATGAACTCATAATTTTAATAAAAGCTTATCATCTAATCATAAGGCAGAGTGCATTATGACTTTTCTTCCCAGTCCTCTCTACAATGTTAAAATAAGTGGAAAGTGAAATAAATAACTGAAATGGCAATTATTAAATTTAATTCATTAGCAAGGTACCTAATGTGTTCATTTAAATGCACCTCTGGTCAATCACTTAAATACACAATAACTTAATAAAGGTAAAACAGGTCTCCCAACTAAAATCAGTGCATTTCTGACCAACATGAAGACCAGTATGGTGCTTTAAAAACTTTAGCCAAAAAAAATAAAAAACTTTTTAATTTAGTTTTGTCATATGGGGAGAACTACTAAAGACCAACATTATGTCATTACTATAACCAAGACACAAAGCTTGAAAGCTTATTCTGGAGGATCTCAAAGTTGAGATCTTTGGCCTTTAAAAGCACAGAACAATAGGACATTCACGCAAAGCACCAGCAAAGGCTTTAAATAATGTCTTAGAGGCTTAAAAGGATAAAAATTGATACAAAAAAAGTATTGATTTGATTATACTGATATAGAACAAAACAACTGAACTGAGCTGAATAATGACAATATTTTCTTTGTAGAGCTTCCTATGGTCCTTTCATAATTGAACATCTTTGCAACTTGGACAAATTGAACTGAACTGAATCAACATTGACCTATTGAGCTGAATAATTACATTATTGTCATCTGTAGAGCTGCTTTATAGCTGAACTGAATTCATTTAGGAATAGATAAACTTTGCAACACTTTCATTGAACTAAATTGAATCAACATTGAACTTACTTGAGATGAATAATGATACTATTGTCCTCTCTAGATCTACTTTATCTGCTGAATGTTTCAGCTAAATTAAAATGGAATCAAAATTGAACTAAACTGATCCGAATAATGAAAATTATATTCTGTAGAGCTGCTTTAAAGATTAAATTGATGGCATGTCATATTTTAAGATTTTTGCTTGAATATTCACTCTTAGTTTCATATTTACCTCTGTGATGCTGCTTTGAAACAATCTGCATTGTACATAAAGTGCTATGCAAATATATGTGACTTGACAGGTTTTGAAATCTGGAATAACTCAGATTTTAATGCAACTGAAAATATGTATGACCTGCATACAGACTGCTGTCCACCACACTCTCCATCACATTTGGCAGAGCTGGCACAAAATTTGCATAGAAAACCAGACAAAAAGCCGGTCTAAATGTGGAGAGACATAAACAACCCAAAAATAAAAATAAAAAATCCTCACAGCTGTAATTGCTACTGGCAGTGTTGCTGTGTTTAAAACTAGTTCATGCTAACTTCGTTTTATGTTAGATGAACAAAACATTTGATTTGTACCTTTTTAACAAAACATTTTTCAGTAGGCATATGTAGTAGTGATGTTAGGTTCTCAGGAAGTAACCGGTTGAGCCGGTTCACAAATCAAACTTAATCGAACTTTAGTTCCGGGTTGATGACGCAGGACGCACAGCCGAAGTAGCACGTCCAACTCAAAAAGAACCGAATGAGCCGGTTCAACCAAATGTCGACGTTTGCCGAGGATTACCGAGGACTCCACAAGAACCGAATGAGCCGTGGCGAAGTTTGCCGAGGAGCAATATGCTTTCACACAAATAACTTTATTTTTTGAATGTTTCAATATGTGTTGACACAAATGACTTATTTGAAATTTTCATTGATACAACATGGCACTGAGTTGTTAGAAAAGAAATGCGTATTGCTTGATGACGTCAGGAACCGATAAATCGGCTTTTTGAACCGGTTCAATGAGCCGATCTGTCCGAAAAGAACCCTGGTCCTGAGCGCCCCCCAACACTGCACATTTTGTATGTCTCCCTTATCTAACACCCATTTCAGGTCCTGGAGTTTCTTTTGATGAGCTAATGGGTTGAATCAGGTGTGTTTGATTAGGGAGACACACAAAATGTGCAGTGCTGGGGGGCGCCCAGGACCAGGGTTGAGAAACATTGATGTAGCCTATCAACCGAAGAGAAGGCTCTGTTCTTCTGAAGGTTCTACTGAACAGTGTTCTGTTTACTACTTGGCCATTCAAAAAGTGCGAGCACAAGTATTTTTTTCCCAGAATTCCCCAGACTCACTTGTTTCGAAAGCTGTGTCCCAAAGTTTAGGGTGACCATACGTGCCAATTTTCCCAGGACGCGTCCTGGCCAGGATTTCTATATTGCCTAAAATATCTAGGGTTTGGCTTTGTTTGCGTGTGCAGATCGATCGGTGTATGACATCGGTTCCTTGTGTTTTCAAAACGCTGCCAAAGTTGAGTGTGCACACTTCGAAGGCCACGGACTTCGAAGGCCAGGCCTCCGAAGTGCACGAAGGGCCCTCCGAAGTGCATGAAGGATGCTCTGCCTTTGCAGGATTTCCTAATTGCGACACCAGAGGTTCCCGATTAGCTCTCTGTCGCATAGCAACGGAGAGGAGAGCTGACGAGAGCACAATCCTGCCAGGACAGGTGGAGCCATAATTGCTCATTTTTGTTTTTTATGTTTTACGTCATAATGGAGGATACGGTGATGTACCTCAGGCTTAGCTAAGACTGAGGCCAGGTAAGTTACACTGGTTTGCTGCGTCCTTTGTCGAGCAGTTCAAATGCTGACTGATATCTTACAAAGGTGCGATTTTATATAGTTTATTGTCTTTACCATGATGATCATATGTAGACAGGTTTGTAACCCGGATTTTTTAGGCGGTTAAGCATAAAAGTAAAACTGATATAAAAAAAAAATAGAGCATAGTACAACTCAATGTTCAGCGGCAGCTGTCACAGCTGAACAGTGCTCTGTTTGACCGCTCCGAGTCCTTCAGATGCAGCCTCTGATTTAGTTAGCAAAAATTTATTTAATAACCTTGAACATATTCAGAAGTAAAATGCAACATACACCGTAGAGCAGCAGTAATATTAATGCAAAACCATCCTAACTAATTATATTTCGGAACAATACTGTATACCTTTACTTTTACTCTCAATACCTTAAGTATATTCGAGTATGCAAGATAATACTTTTAATCCCTTTAGCTAAGGTTTTAAATATGACTAGTAGTTTTTCCCCAATATGGTATTAGTAGTTACTAAAAGTAGTTTACTAAAGTACCTCAATATTTCTTCTACTAATTACATTGTCATAGCTCTAAACAGTTTCTCTTTTCCCTCTTTCCCTAAATCAGACCAGACCCCTGTATTGCAGGATAAAGCTGAATGTGCCAGCGCTGGACAGGTTTTTAATGACTGAGCAGGTAGGCCCTGACAGTGCTGCTGGATCTTCTGAGAAGTGAACGGCAACAGTGATGGGGTGCCACAATTCAGACCCTGGTGTTTCTCTTCTGTCTGGCCAGTGGTACATCATACAGAGTGGTCTCCAGAGTGTTTGACATGCCTCGTTCCACTGTCACCGCATTGTCCTCCGAGTCGCTGAGGAGGTGGTGGCCATTCACCAAGAGATTCACCTCCTGAAGACCCCAGAACACATGGAGGCAGGGCTGGGCTTAAAATTGATGTTTTTTTCTGATGTTAAACCTAAGCTATGTTGTAAATAGTATGTTGTAT
>NW_015638019.1:1435840-1453596 GCF_001515625.1 Sinocyclocheilus rhinocerous | reverse complement strand
ATTTTTAACTTACATCACAAAAATAAACTACAGAAATTAGGTTACAACCTAAAACAAAGTTTTCAAAAACAAACAAGTTTCATTGACAATGCGACATTTAAAAAAAGATATTGAAAAACTGTAATGTACCCATTTTTTTTCCCACTGCTTTCTCTTGCCTAATAAATCATGTATTTGTTAAGCATTCTCTCAAGAAGAGAAAACAGTCCCTCCATTCTCTCCTTGCTCTCCTGTGCTCTCCTCTCCTCTGTCTCTCTCTGGAGTTTGATGTCCTCCCTGAGTAGCTCCACCAGCTTCCACTCACTCCCTCACCTGTCCCAGGACACTTGCAATCCTAAGGCAGAGCAAATAAACCATGCCTGTTAACAACAACAGCACAATGAATTTCAGCAAAAATGTGTCTATTAACTTGCTTACTTTGTATTTTTAAGTCTTTCCCCAGCAGGCTCAATTTCTCCAGAATAGTCCTAAAACAAAATGAATACACTTATGAAAAATATGAAGACATGTTTGCAATCTTAACATTAGAAAAGTTGACACAGCAGGCCATGCATACAAAATACTGAAGTGCTAAAGTTAAAACATTTGTAGACATATCTTGCATGACAGCACTACAAAAACACAACAAAAAGAAAGACTATTGCCTTATATAGTGGTTGTCTTATTGTTTGTGGGCTTTGTTTAAAAAAAAAAAACCCTGGCTTTTAACACTTGTTTCGCTAGGTAGCCTATTTGAGTAAATGAAAACACAATACTTACATTTCATTGTGAATTCCCCCACATAACTGTCATCCTCCATGTTCTTTGAATATAAATTCCATCGTCATCTGTGCGCAAGTGATTCTGGGATAGGGTGCGAAGTGTCCATCAGACGTACACTTCATTTTCCTGGGAAATGGAAGGTGCATTTGAAGTCGCTTTCGAAATAATGGGAAGTCGTGGCCTAATGGTTAGAGAGTCGGACTCGTAACTCAAAGGTTGTGGGTTCGAGTCTCGTACCGGCAGTGTTTGTAGGTGGGGGGAGTGAATGTACAGTGCTCTCTCCCACCTTCAATACCACGACTGAGGTGCCCTTGAGCAAGGCCCCCAACTGCTCCCCGGGCGCCGCAGCAAAAAATGGCTGCTCACTGCTCCGGGTGTGTGTTCACGGTGTGTGTGTGTGCACTTTGGATGGGATAAATGCAGAGCACTAATTCAGCCTTCGTTGCACCGCGGTGACGCAATCGGCCTTGGAATGCGGTCTTCGGAGGGTGCATTCTGAATTGGGACAGCTTACTTCGTGATGCTGTGATGCAATCACACTTCAAATGCGCACTTCGGAGTCCATGCACTTCAGTTTGGGACAATAAAAGAATTAAGAATGTATTAGAATATATTATAGATGAAACACAGTCAGGCTTTATGAAAAACAGGCATATTTCGAATAATATAAGGTTGGTTTTAATTATATTCGATTATTCATATTTAATTGATGAAAAGAGTTTTATTTTATTCTTAGCTTTTCGTAAAGCTTTTGACACTGTGGAACATAATTTTTTATTTTCTTCTTTAAAGGTTTTTAGGTTTGGTGAATTTTTTTGTGCAGCAGTTGAAACCCTGTATAATAATGCAAATTGCTCAATCAAACTCAAACATGGAACTACCTCTAGATTTGATTTAAAAAGAGGTATTAGACAGGGTTGTCCTATCTCTCCGTATCTTTTCCTGCTTGTAACCCAATTATTATCTGTGCATGTTAAAAAAAGTATTCTTAAGGGAGTCTCAATTGCAAATAGAGAAATTATTATAAGTCAGTTAGCCGATGATACAACCCTTTTTTTGAAAAATAGTGGCCAAATTCCAATTGCAGTTAATCTTATTAATACGTTTTCTAGTGCCTCTGGTCTCTATCTCAATATTAGTAAGTGTGAACTAATGGCTGTTAAAGACTGTGATTTAATAGATATTTGTAACATTCCTGTAAAAGATAGTGTTACATACTTAGGAATCATTATTGGTAAAGACCAGCTGAAAAGATGTCCTCTCAATTTTAACCCCATAATTGATAAAACTAAAAGAAAATTCAACTTCTGGCTTCAAAGAGATCTCTCCCTAAAGGGTTCTAAAATTGTTCTCCTTAAGAAGGCTGAAGGTATAGCCCGACTGACATATGCCTACTTATCTTTGTATCTTGATAACCATACTAGTAAAAATATTGATAAGATGCTATTTGATTTCCTATGGAGAAATCGAACACACTATGTTAAAAAGACTGTGATTATGAATACATATGAGAACGGTGGCCTTAATTTCTTAGATTTCACCACTATGAACCACACCTTTAAGATTAATTGGATTAAGCATCACTTAAAAAACCCCACTTCTGTCTGGAATTTTATCCCTCATTATGTTTTTTCAAATATTGGTGGTCTTAGTTTTGTTTTGATGTGTAATTATAATATAGATAAAATTCCAGCTAAGTTATCTGCCTTCCACAAACAAGTGCTCCTATCTTGATCATTAATATATAAGCATAATTTTTCTCCGCATCGCTATTTCATCTGGAATAATAGACAAACATAAATCTCTTTTTTTTAAGAACTGGTTTGACATCGATATTAAATTGGTTAGTCAGTTATATAATAAAGACGGAACACTCCTTTCTTATGATGAATTCCTTTCTTATTGTAAAACGCCAGTTACTCAAAAAGAATTTGCAGTTGTTATTGATTCAATCCCTTCAGGTACTCGCATGCTATTTAAAGGTATTGATATAGACCATTCTCCCGATTCAGTGTCTTTTGATGTTAGTAAATCTTATATTGGTAAAATTTGTTTTTCATTAAATCCCAAAAATAATAATAGAGCTATCCGTACTCTTTTCCAAAGAGAAATTGTTACTGTTCCTTATGTTTTGTCTCATTGGGTCTCTTTATTGAACGGAAGGTTACACTTTATTTCGATAGTCCACTTTAGACATTCTACTAACTATAAGTAACTTTGTAACTACATGTCAACCACATGTTAACTAATTCTCATTAATTTGCAACTACATGTCTACTAACTCTCAGAGTAGACTGTTAGGGTAGGTTTAGGGTTAGTAGAATGTTGACAAAGAAAGTGTTAGAAGATATTAAGCAGACAGTCTACTTATGGCGTTAATGTTGTTTTCTTGATAACATATTGTGTGTTATTGTTCCTTGAATTAAAAAAAAACAAAAAAACTTCAGTTTGGGACAGCCTTCGTCGCGCCGCTGTGACGCAATCGCACTTCAAATGCGCACCCCGGAGTCCACGCACTTCAGTTTGGGACACAGCTAGTGAGTCATACTGCATCAGGTCCTTTCTGCATTCGTCTCAGTGACATTCACATGCACTGGCTCCACATGTCCAGTAGATGTCAGTAGATGATTGGATTTAAATTCCAGCCACTGAAACGCAATGTTTCTCAACAGCTGGAGTAAAGCGCGAAGTGAGAATCGTAAATCAGACTTTTCTGTGAGTACGTCAAGCACAATGTATTTTTATTCAAAAAAGAAAAAAAAACTGCCAACATTCACAAAGATTCCTACTTCATGCACTACTTCAGACCAATTCAAACAAGTGGCCGGAATGGCCCGACAGTAGCCGAGTCGAGCCGAAGCGAGCCCCGGAATAACCCGGATAGAGGTGTGTGAGGAAGGCTGAGCTTCGCTGCTCTGTAGATAGGGGCAGAGTTTCGGTGTATGTGTGAGTGGGAGATGGACCGAGGGCGCTCTAGCAGAGGCAAAGAGCGACTCCAATAGCCAGAACTATTGAAATAATATACGCGATCGGGTCGTCGATAGCCCACTCCAAATATAAAATAAGTCGCCCATCTTTCACATCTACTTCATACACACTAACACGGCATTGATGGTAATGTATGCAAGGAAACAACCGAGACTCGGCGATGGGTAAAGAGCTCTATTTTATACTCCGATTTTCCTTCTCCGCTTTGACAATCCGCCATTTTTAGCTAAACCAAAATAAGTAGAAACTTAAGGAAGCCGATTCAGCTGTTGCAATTTCTGCCACTATCCGTTCAGATGGTTTTTTAACTGTTCCTCTGTCTCTTTCTTATTTTATTTTTTAGGTGCACCGACCGAAGGGATTCTCAGCCCTATCAGGTAGATCTGAAACAAATAAGATTAAAATGGGGTAAATCTAGTGCAGGCTTTTGAAGCAAGTTAGGCCTCTGTGTGTAAAACACAGCGAAAAGTGCCTCATTATCACCAGGTTCGGTTTAAAATGACACACAAATTTACATTACACTGTAAACATAAATTTGTGCTGTCATAAGTCGCCTGCCCGTCGAATTTATCATGTTTTAAATGCGCTCAGAGCGCTAGCGACTTTAACAGGCTAACGTTAGCTCGCTAGCGGCTAACTTACATCACAGGCCTGTGTGTCACAGCGATTTACTTCGAAATTACCAACATAATAATGTTTATAATCATCAATTCAGGGTTTAAAATATGCTACTTTAAAGAAACGGTTGTATACGTAAATACAAATTTAGTGGTACGAGGTTGTTTATAAACAGTCGTCTTAATAGTTGCTAGAGAGTGCAACCAAATCCCAATAAAACGATTCAAATTAAAATCTAGAACATCAAGAGATGCTTAATTATATGTAGAACTGTAATGCTTATAGGCTTTCCTGTGCTCCGTTTAGTCTTGACGTGATGTACAAAGTATGTAATGACACAAACATGATCGTGCTATGAAGTATTGTCGTGTTTTGGAACATGTTTGATGATTGCTAGCTGGTCAGCAGCCGGTATATCGTTTTAGATCAGCAATAAATGAGACCAAATCCCAATAAAACGATTCAAATTAAAATCTAGAACATCAAGAGATGCTTAATTATATGTAGAACTGTAATGCTTATAGGCTTTCCTGTGCTCCGTCTTGACGTGATGTACAAAGTATGTAATGACACAAACATTATCGTGCTATGAAGTATTGTCGTGTTTTGGAACATGTTTGATGATTGCTAGCTGGTCAGCAGCCAGTATATCGTTTTAGATCAGCAATAAATGAGCTGGTCAGGTAGCTAATGACCATTGTAGACCAGCTTTAAACCAGCTCTCATGTACACTGCATGTGAGAGAGAGCAATTGTGCAGCAGAGTTCAATGTAGGAATGTCATGTTTTGACAGACTCTTAAGTACTCATCCAAGAGTCACCCTGATCACCGACATGAGAAGATGCGTGACAGTAACGACGCCACTCCACCGTGCAAGATGCTGCGGCGATCAGACAGTCCAGAAAACAAACACATGGACAGCACTGGCCATGGCAGAGCAAAAGCCACCAATCCACACCGGGGGAGAGACAGAGAAGGAGGTAAGAGGGGAGACCTGGAGTCATATTGATCATTTGATAAGAGGCACAGATCTGAGGCTGATACTGATGCCTAGGTTGATAACACATCTTACATCGGCCTTAATTATTCCATAAGTGTTTGTATGTAAATGCTAGTCAGATAAATTCTGTATAAAGTGATCAGATTGCTGTCTTTAGGGTAAAAAGACATCACAAAAAATGAAATCACACTTCCGGTAGTGGCACCAGCTTCAAGCACCCTGTAATCCAACCTTATGAATTATGCCATTTCAGAGAGGAAAATGTAATGCTTGGTCTGTGAGCAGAGTGCGCTTCTATCTCTCTTCATGTTCAGCTTCTATAAAAATTTTATCAGATCACGTACAAAGTTTTTTTTTCAGTATTCAGTATTTTTGCTTTCTACATCTGAAGACTGTTTTATCGTTCAGAAAAGATGAGCAGGCTTGAAAGACCGCAAGCTTCTGAAATCAGAAATTGTGCTAGATTGAGAATTATTTCCATGTTAAAATATTATGTTGTCCTTCAGAATTATTTTTGCTTATGTAGCAAGATCTGCCGAATGTTATTGGTATTGGAAACATTATAAGGACATATTTTTTCAGTTTGGCTAGAATGATCGTTTAGTTTGTTAAATATTTAGACATATGATCCAAAAATGAAAATTCTGATTTACTCACACTGAAGTTGTTCCAAACCTGTATCTTCTTCAGCAGAGCACACAAGATGGTATTTTGAAATATTTTGCTGGGAACCAAATACTTTTGGTGAACATTGATGTTTGTTTTTATGGACAAAAAACACATTTTCGAAGTGTCTTTTTTATGTTTCGCTTTATGTTTTGGGTTCTTTATCCTTGTAAAACTCAAGCTTAGAGTCTTTGAACACGTTATAGGCTATGCTTGTAAGATTGATTTTGCAGTAAAATTAGCCATAAATAGGAAATATGGTCATACGATTTACCCACACTACCTCATATTTTTACCAAATGTTAAGATGTTGACATCAACAAACTAATGTATGAGAATGGGCAGAAGAAGCCTTAGTCTTATTTTACAAGGTTTCAGTAAAAATTAAGGTTAACTCTGTGTCACCAAATTTAACCAAAGGTTTCCTTAAAACACTGTCTGCCTTTGGCTGGATGAAGAGAGAGCCCTGTTCCAAACTTATGATTTTGGTTGATCTAATGATGTAATGTCAGGCTGGCAAATGCAGTTTAGTTGAGTTTCACTGCCATCATTTAAATATTTTTTTAAACAATATTTCATGCCATATTTTCTAATTATTAATTATTTTTTACATACGTTTCTTCTGCTGCTTCAACAGTTAATATAGTTGATTTCTTAATATTGAAAATCACAGATTGAGTTAAGGCAAATTCACACAAAGTAAGATAACTATATTAGCGTCCACACCAACAAACACTAACATTCTGCATATTATAAGCGAGCACTGCAGTTATGTTGTCTGCTGCTTTAAATATTTGAGCTTGTCAAAGTCAGATGGACTCTGGTTGGCTGTATTCATTGTTCATCAATTGTTAACAAATAATTTTGAAATTTGTCATTAGCCGGGTTTCCATCCAAAGTTGTGAATTTAACTAATGCACCAAATTGAAATATTGCATAAAACATTTGCGAATAAGCACCGTTTCCATCCAATGAGTCAAAGAGAAAATCGTCACTTCCTGGTAAACTGGCACTATATATCATTAAGAAAAGTAGGAGAAGCCACTGAATATAATTTCCATCCAATGAGTCAGAGAAAATCGTCACTTCCTGGTAAACTGGCACTATATATCATTAAGAAAAGTAGGAGAAGCCACTGAATATAATAATTTTCATATATAATAAATTACTTGCACCTCAGAGTGAGCAGACGAAACAAAATAAATTGCGGCCATTGCTTTCGATGGTGGATGCCTGCTGTTTGGGAACGCAGTCGTGTAACAGTGGGAGGCAATTATACAGAAATACTTTAACAGACTTCTGCTCGTGCATTTCAAAATGACCATAACAACATTTCACATGCTGTGGAACAAGAACGGGCAGCTGGTTAGTCAGGTTTTGCCGTCCCATCGCGCAAAGTCACATGACTTTTTTTTTTTTATGCTTATGGAGGAATTTACTTGGCAAATGCATTTCCATCTCCCATAATTAGCATTAACCCTTTTTTGCATAAGTCAAAATCCACCTCAAGCGAGCGTAAAAACTTTTTTGCAAATTAAGGGATTTTTATTCGAAATTTGGCATTTCCATCACTTGTTTCTGATGCGATACTTTAAAATGTGCATAAAAACAGGGTGATGGAAACGTGTCTATTGTGTCATATGTGTCGTTATTATTAACATTATCTTTATAGTTATCGTGCCTTGTGTGAACCAGCTTTTAGTCCTGCCTGATGTAGTCACTTCAGATAAAACATTGTCATTCCTTTTCAGTCAATCTATTAGTTTTTAATCTACTTGCATCACAAGACGTCTTAACCAGATACTGCTGCTACATATAAAGGCAGTTGAATCTAATCACTACATGCTGATTTGCTACTCTTATTTAGATAGCGAGTAGATAATGAGATTGCTGCCAAATAAATGCGTCATCTAACTGAATAGTGACTGCAGCATACGTTGAAATGAATCAGACAGTTGTGGAATGTGTACACTGCTTCAGATCTTTTTCATTTTATTTTTTCATTATTTTTTAGTACTACATCTTATGAATCTTGGTGGTGTAAAAGCTTTGCATCCATTCATATTTGCCAGATCTGTTATATAGGTCAAGTCTTGCATCTTGTTAAAGAGCCACTCGAAGCGGTTAAAAAGGAGAACTTGTATAGAAGTATGCTGACAGCATAATTAATTAGTTTGATGTTATATATGCATTTGCAATAAGCATAAATGCTAAAAGCAGCTGAGCCATGTCTCTAGCTTGAATATATTGTTCTTTCGAATCAGTTCAGTTTTGCCCTTGATTCAATTGAATATAGATTAATTTGGATGTTTCAGGTACATGTACGTTTTCTTAAGGAAAATCTCTTTCATCTAATGCTATAAATTACACAATAATAATGTTAAAAGTTAAAATCGACAACAGAGCCCAAATTATTACATTTAATTGCTATGTAATTTTATGTGCTACATTCAACACTAAAATAACTCAAAACATTGTATACAAACATTAACATTGCACAAAGTTTTTGTATCACCTTTCTAATGATATAATTTTCTTCTCCAGTTTATTGTTGAAATATAATAATTTAAACAGTGGCTGTCAAATAGTAATGTCGACGGGTTTAATCAAACATACATACATTTTACATTAATCATTTCTGAGGCCTAACCAATGGGCAAAAACGTAATTAATATACAATATAGTATATATTTATTTATTGTTTGTCTGTAGGCTGTAGCATTATTTTTCTAGCTAATGAGGTATGGACATTGAATTACTTTTCTGATGAAAATGTAGCATTACGTGACTTGTCCACAGGATTTTTTGTTGATGTCTTTTTGTGGTTGGAACACAGTGACATGAGAAATGATGCATTTTAGTGAGTTCCCTATCTTTCCTTATACCTTCTCTCATGTTACATTAAAGAAAGTCAAAATATTTGTTAATTTGTTTGAATTAGGTGATAAAATAGGCAGAATTTGAAAGCTGAGTGTTTCTTATTAAAAGTAACAAATCACAGAGCTTTTCCAATTATTGTATGGGAGGTGCCTCGACAAATAATGTTTAGTGTTTTATACACACAACAGCTGAAAAAGGCATAAAGGATTGATCTTGAGATCTACAAATTGATATTGGTTAGATTAAAATCCAGCCCAGTGGATGGAAGAGTTTTAGCTGAATATGATTTGTTTATGTAAGTTAACCAGTATGAATAACCTACATAAAAATGCTTAATTGAATGCATCATTACATTCTGATTAATTTGATCAAAACTACAAAGCAAGATGATGAATATTCTTAAACTTTTGTCATGTACACCTAAAGCAATCACAAAACAAGGTTTTCTGGTTCCTCCATAAAGGTTAACGTAAACTGTAGCTAGTTCGGACTTGTTCTACCACTCCAAAGGTTTGTTTTTGAGTGTGTATGTGTCAAATAGCTCCTCACACTTTTTTAAATTCTGGATGAAAAGGAAAGCAGTGGTTCAAGGTGTATTTCTTATTCACAGGAAGTATGGGTGGGATTAGGACATATCAGTGTGCTCTTTACCCCCCAATTTTTCTTAATAGATAAAAGATTTGCTACATGCTCATCAACTGTAGGTGTTATTTAGGGGAGGGACAGTCTCTTTATAAAGAGTATTTGATTGGACAAAAAATCGTAGCGAGTCATCCATAGTTTTTGTTTATGTTTCTGGATCAGGTAGACTGTTCTTTTTTGTGCATGTATCTTCAAAAGGCATTCTGTGTCCATGTTAAGGAGTAGGGCTGGGTATCGATTCAGATGTCCCGATTCGATTTCGATTTGCAAGCTCTCGATTCGATTTGTTTCTATTCTCGATTTTTTTTATTACATTCAGTGAACTCTTTGGATTTGAGACTTTAGTCTTTGCAACTTTACAGATCTTCTTTATGCACCAAGAGCTTGTAACACTCCAAAGAGAAAGGAAAAATTGAAATCGCATCATATGACCCCTTTAATACAAATGCTATTGATATTTCTAAAAAATAAACAGTAAAACATCAGTTTACAAATGGTGAATTAATAAAAAGAAATTAAGAGCCACAGACCTGTATTTTAAACCTATTCTTTTTTGTATAGGGTCCTTTTTTTAAACAATAATAGGGCCCTATAAAATGTTCTTCTTCATTTTTCTGGTAATCAGATGAATGCATAAAACATTAATTTAATTTATCCTAATCAAATGAAAATTAAACCCTTTTATTTTTGGGCAAACAAAGTGCTGCACAACAGATGTTTACTGTTAAAATTAAAAAGAAAACAATTGTGATTATTCCTTTAAAAATAAAGATTTATAAATATTTATTATTAGTAGTAGTAGTAGCATTGTTGTTACATTGAGTCTTAAGCCTGCTAAATAGTAATATATTTCTGACACAGTTTCTTCACGTTAAACTAAACTTTTATTTTGACAGGTTGCCATGAGGAATTTGCAGCTGCTGTGTATGTGATATGATGGTAGTTTTCTCAAATTAAACTGTAAAATGCTAATGAAGTGACTCTCAGAGCAGCTGGAGATGATATTCATGTGTTCATACTATCATATAGTGAGACGGCAGAAGCTGAAAACACCGCAAGCGTCGTCCGCGCTTTAGTAAACAAAACCGTGCGTCGCGCCATTCATTCATTGTGGAAATCATGGTGGCTTAGGAGTGATGTCAAATGCTTCCGCAGATTAGTAGTATTACTATAGAAGTTTACCTGAGCTTTGCAAATCGCGCACATTGCTTTGTTCTTGGTTCTTGTCAACTAGACTTGTGCCGGTATTCGGTAATGCGATATATCACGGTAATGAATATGCACGATATTGTACTTCTAAATACCGTGAATAATTATATATTACAAATTATTCAGAATTTTGAATGCATTTTAAGAATACTTTTCCCATAAACTGGTCAAAAAGCATTAGCAATTAATCGCAACATGAAAATTTGATACCGGCATATCCCTATTGTCAACAGTATCTCCGCTATAAGCATGGAATGAATGACAGGCTTTCTGTTGTAACATCGTGCAAGGTAAATAAGAGAGTGACATCTAGTGGAGAAGGCTGATGATAAGATTCACATTAATCAGATCTTGTTTTAAATGTTTCCGGAAATACAAGAAAAGATCGATTCGCGGCTTTTGAGAATCGATATCGAATTGACGTCATTTTAACAAACACGATAAATCGAAAAATCAATTTTTTTGCCCAGTCCTATTAAGGAGTACATAGTACCCCAAAAAAAGCTAATTTTGATTTCATGTATATCGAGACATAGTACATCAGTTGAGTTGATTTTCCATGTTCATAGTGACTTTACACTCTTATTCCTGGAACACATCAGACACATCTTCTCCGAGGAACTCAGCTCACGCTAAGCCGGGGCTTCCCCTCACGCTAGGCCGCTGTGTTCCTTAATATTTGTTTATATTTGTGTATTGAAAATATTTTTAATTGACATTTAAACTCTTATCTGATTTTCTATATTTAAAAAAAAAAAATCTTTTTTTATTTGGGCTAGTTAAATTAATTTTCGGGCTACCAAAATCTCAAGAGTACCTGCCCGAAGGGCTACCAGGTATTTTGAAATGTTGCGAGCCCTGTAATTATAGTATTTTTTTCTGGGATTTAAGCTATAGCATTTATACTAAATGTTTTTAGACTACTGCTATTCATACAAATACCTAAAAATGATGTAGTATTACCATGGTATTGAGGTGTGCTATATGTGTGGTTTTAACTGTGTTTATCATGATCTAAATGTATGCTACTATGGGAGACCAATGTTTAATTAAAAAAAAAAAAAAAAACTTGTTTAGATTTAAATTTCACCATATAAAAATGAGGTTGCTACAATTTTTACAGATGCTACTGATTTTGATAATGAACAAAAATTTACATCTGCATCCTAATTCAAGCTACTACTACTATCAAATGTGCATTTCTAAGAGACAAAAGTAATAATATTATTAATATTATCAGGCAACACAAACCTGTTTCTTAATTTGAAACAATCACTCATTAGAACTTTCAGAAACTAAGACATTTTTCTATTAAGATATTTATTTTAAGGAAAATTAATGGTCTGGTTTCTACAACTTTCACGTTGGAACAAAAATCTGACTTTAAGCTTGAAGGAAATAAAGATTTGACATTTTATCGTGATAATTATCGATATTGACTGATATTAAAAAAATTATCATGATGATTTTTTTTTTGCCATATCACCCAGCCCTAGGTGTAAATGCCTTCCGAAACGATTTCGATACGAATTTAAATCCGATGGCTCAAACTCTTCAGGAGGTGGTCTGAGACACATTCCAAACGAAACTGGACAAGTGTAAAAGCATATTGTTGTTGAAACCACATATGTACATTTTAAAATATTAAATGTGTGAGAGCATGTTATAGGCTATATGACATATCATAGCCAGATATCGCAGCGCTAATGCAACACACATAGCCGCGGTGAGTTTCTCTTTAGCAAGCTGACGCGCTATTACGCCCCGACTCTAGGGAACGAAAGGACGTAACGATGATAGGGTTGGTGCTGGATTCCCAACAAGTTAAAGGAATAATCACTCCGGTCGGGGACCAAACAATCACACCAATCACAGGAACCAGAAACGATTAGATTTATTAAAAGTTATAAGTGAAACATGAAGAGCATCTCTTCGGGGTGGCCACAGGCCAACATAACAAACAAAAAAAACTAGAACAAAAAGAAAAGAAATTAAATAACCTAGACGATTTATAAAATAAAAATACAGCCAACTTACCTAACTTCCTAACCAAAAACAAAGCCCAAACGAATTCACAAAAGAAAATGGGCAGGACACCCCTACGCTCTGTTTCACATGGTAAGAAGTTTTAGTCACAACAGCAGATGTTAAACATTAGTTTGGCCGCCGGCCGGAGGAGGAATCCAGGAGCTCCGAACCCGTTCGTGTTCGCACCAACAATGAGCTCCCCGACAGCTGGCAAACGGCTTCCTTAAAAGACTCCGCCTTAATAGAACGACCAATTATGCGCCGACACCACAGCATCATGCAACCTATGAGAAAGCAGACCAAAGAGGAGAGCGAGCGAGAGAGAAAGAGAGAAACAAAGCAATACAATACAACAACAAAAAATTATCATCAGAAGAAACGGTCGTAACATGCGCAAACTGCCACAAATTAAGCTGAAGGTAAATCACAGACGCTCAACACACAATCATTCATTAAAAGTAGTAAGACTAACTTATCTTTCCAGTGCTGATGCTGCACTCTCTCCTGTTGAGGTCTTTGATTTTGAAATTAGCCGATGATGGAAAAAAATGTAGCGCATATCTGTTGATTTCATTGACGTGAACTCTGTTGAATTTGCATATAGCACAGGAATTTAAGAACACATTTATGTGGCCAAGTGTAAATGGAGCTGTTTTACCAAATCAGATAGCTATCCGATAGAGAAAAAGCATGAAGTGACCAGGTGTAAACAGGTCCTGTCTTTCCTACCTGAAGTGAGTAAAGTTAATTACCTATAAAACTTAAAAAAAATAAAATAAAAAAAAAACCTATGAAACATCTAAAGTTATTAGTGTACTGTGTTAGATCATCAAAAAACACATATTACTCCTAGAGTAATCTGGTAGCCAGCGGTCTGTGTGTCTCACCTAAATGCTGCAGTATCACAATAGTCTGATTCTCATCAAATTGGTCATCAGTTAAAGCCTAGTATGTGTTTGTTTACCATGAGTGATCTTTCATGGGTAGTTACTGATTTGAGTGTGCCGGATATATCGTTAAGAGTCTGGTGTATTATAAAATCATTATGCTGTTCTTCATCTTTCCCCAGCTCTGCTGATTATTAGGTTTTTGTCAAAATGAGTAATATCACTGAACACTCGTAATTCATCTGAAAACACTCCTATTTCACTATTTTTACTTCAGAAACCGGTCAGACCTTTTAGTTCGAACTCTTCTGGGTGCGTTATAAAGAACTGACCTCGCTGGATATTTAAACAGTGCTGTAACACTCATTTGATGATAAAATTCATCCAAGTGCTAAAGATCATTTGATTTTTTTTGTTTTGTTTTTTTTCCCCATCGCTTCACAATATGTCTGTCACAGTACATTCGGCATCTCTTTTTTTTTAATTTGCCTAACTATCGATCTGACCCAGTAGACGCCATAATCCCCTCGTGAATATATGGTCCCAGTCCTTTCGGTTTTTTTTTTTTTTTTTTTTTTTGGCATTGCAATCATGCTATATGAACACTTGCCAGATGAGTCTTTGAGAGCTTGTATTGTCCGTGTAATCGAGTTGGTACAGATCAAACTGAAATGACTCTAATGAATCAAAGTAAGCCAGGAACAGATAGAAAGGCCCAGAAGTGTTCATGTCTCTGCATCATTCAGCCATAAAAAGCTCAAGTGCTGTAAGCGTCATACATACTTGATTTAGCAGAAAGTGGAAACTGCAATGAATTATGGGGTCATTGTTTATGAAGCTTTATAGTTATGCAGGTCGCAGTGGAATGTTCTAGTAGAGTTGTTTTGATCAACCAGATGTGGTAATAACTAGTTTAGACACGTATAGATAAAAAAAAATAGACAAAACTGGTTTATATGTTTACATTCAATATTTTTCATTTTTTAGGGACCAGTATATCCCCTCAAGAGAACTCCCATAACCACAGCTCTCTGCACAGCTCCAACTCTCATTCAAATCCCAACAAATCATCAGACACGGTAAGTCCCACAGTCTCTAACTTGTGTGCACCTTGAAATGAGGTAGCGATCAGCACACACACAACAAGAGCTTGTTCATATACAGCAGTAACCATTTGCCCCTTTGGCACAAACAGCCTGTTATTGAATGTTTATTGAATAAATCAGACCATTTTATGATAACCTAATAGCTATTTGTGCTATTAGTTTTGCATAAATCATCTTGAATAACTGCCTTACTGGAAGTAGCAATTAAGATGCTTTGATTTAGCACCATTACAGTCAAAATAGAAAACATTTATCCTGGCAGATCTGCTAAACTATTTCAGACTTCTAATAAGTGGTATGTTATTTTATAGGCCATTATTTGGATCTAACAAAATATCCCTGGCTGAAACTTGGCTTTGCTGTTAAATGTGTTGTCTGGTTGTGTGGCAACCCTCCTGTGTGCAGACCATCTGTCCCCTTACTGTAGATAATACGAGCTCTTTTGGGAGATGCAAGGCACATCATACCTTTACCAGAACACAGAAAGGAGAGCTTTTGCAGCATTACATCATTCATTTAAGGCATTGAAACATTGACGTCATATGGTTTGATTTCAGTAAAATTGTGATTTTAAAAATAGTTACAGCATTGCAAATCATTTAAAACAGGGTTTTGCTCAGCAATAAAGCCAAATTGGATTGAATTCAGTTTCTAAAATCTAAAAACAGACTGCCAAGCCATAGTCACATGAGTGGTAATTTTGTGAAATATGTTGGAAAGTATCTAGCTCATTTCAACAAACTTGATGAATGGATCTAATATATGTGCCATAAGCTACTTTTATAAATCCACGATAATTTTGGTGAGCCAGCATAAAATTTTAATCTTTTAGTATTGAAATGGCACAGAAACCAAATTTTATCACTGTCCTTGTGCCTCTGTTGGTTTAAATTGGCCTTTCATTCTGTATGTTATGGGGTCACTTTGGATATGCTGTGTAAAATCTCTTCCACACTCTGAAGGTGGTGAGATGCTCCACCTACTTTATGAACTCATTCATCAAACCCTTTTCATCTGCTCAATTACCTTTCCCAAGATTTTATGTTTTGTATTAAACCTTATAATTATGATGAAGGCGAGAACTAGCTGTCGGCAGGCATACAGAGGTGAATTTCTTCATGGTTTGAAATATGTACTACTTAATTGTGGTGTCTTCAAGGACAGAGTTTAGTGTGCAGTGAAGTGACACATAGTTCTGCAATGAACATCATTGTATTCTATGAGTCACATTTAAGAGACTGACTACCATTCAAAAGCTTGTGCTCAGTAAGATTTTTTAAATGTTTTTGAAGCCTCTTATGCTCACCCATGCTGTATAATAAAAAATTATATTCATGTAATTTATTTCTCTGATGGCATGAATTTTCAGCAGCCATTACTCGAAAGCCATTACCTCAGTGTCATATGATTCTTCAGAAATCATTCCAATATGCTGATTTGATGCTCAAGAAATATTTCTAATTATCAGTGTTTAAATCAGTTTGTAGTTGTCAACAGTTGTGAAAACCGATTATTACAAAAAAAAAGTTTTGAAATATTTTTGTGACATTGTACTGACACGTCATATCAATTTAATGAATCCTTGCTGAATAAAATCATTAATTTCTAAAAAAAAATAAATAAATAAATTTAATTTAATTTAAAAAAACATTATTTTTGAACCCCAAAACTTTGAATGGTAGGCCACATCATATATTGTCTAGGTCTAAGCCATTACCTCAGTGTCATATGATTCTTCAGAAATCATTCCAATATGCTGATTTGATGCTCAAGAAATATTTCTAATTATCAGTGTTTAAATCAGTTTGTAGTTGTCAACAGTTGTGAAAACCGATTATTACAAAAAAAAAGTTTTGAAATATTTTTGTGACATTGTACTGACACGTCATATCAATTTAATGAATCCTTGCTGAATAAAATCATTAATTTCTCAAAAAAATAAATTTAATTTAATTTAAAAAAACATTATTTTTGAACCCCAAAACTTTGAATGGTAGGCCATATCATATATTGTCTAGGTCTAGATTTTTTTAACTAAAGTGCTATCTATCTACAGGGCGACTTTTTTGGATAAACCTTAGCTATCGTTCAGTTTGAAGATGTCGCCAGTACTGCTTTCCCGGCGCAGTATCGCCTCTCTCAGCGTCTATTCTGTGCAGTGAGCGGCAGAGAAGCAGCGCATTCAGTTGGCCGTACTGCAGCCGACTCGTCAGCAAATGAGTACAAATGTAAACTGTCGCTTACTGACTGTTTGGACTAAATATGAACATGGTTCATCTGTTAATATGCACTTTTTGTTACTCGGACGCAGGCAGTGCGCTGCATGTAACGAAGTAATATAGCCAAAACCACCGCAGACAGCCGCTCTTTAGTGTAGCTGTATGTTGATTTTATCAGATGATGTAGCATTTATAAATCAGGATTTAAAGGGATAGTTTACATTTACATTTAGTCATTTAGCAGACGCTTTTATCCAAAGCGACTTACAAATGAGGACAATAAAAGCAGTCAAAACTAACAAAAGAGCAACAATATATAAGTGCAAATGACAAGTCTCAGTTAGCCTAACGCAGTACACGTAGCAAGGGATATATATATGAAAGTGAAAGTGAAGTGACATGTGGCCAAGTATGGTGACACCAAGTATGGTGATCCCATCCAAAGTGCACACACACAGCGGTGAACACACACACACCCGGAGCAGTGGGCAGCCATTTTTTTGCTGCAGCGCCCGGGTAGCAGTTGGGGGTTCGGTGCCTTGCTCAAGGGCACCTCAGTCGTGGTATTGAAGGTGGGAGAGAGCGCTGTACATTCACTCCCCCCACCTACAGTCCCTGCCGGTACGAGACTCGAACCTGCAACCTTTGGGTTACGAGTCCGACTCTAACCATTAGGCCACGACTTCCCGACTTATATATATATATTTTATACACACACATATATACACACACACACAGACACACACACACA
>NW_015638019.1:1402136-1432612 GCF_001515625.1 Sinocyclocheilus rhinocerous | reverse complement strand
AAATAAATTTAATTTAATTTAAAAAAACATTATTTTTGAACCCCAAAACTTTGAATGGTAGGCCACATCATATATTGTCTAGGTCTAGATTTTTTTAACTAAAGTGCTATCTATCTACAGGGCGACTTTTTTGGATAAACCTTAGCTATCGTTCAGTTTGAAGATGTCGCCAGTACTGCTTTCCCGGCGCAGTATCGCGCCTCTCAGCGTCTATTCTGTGCAGTGAGCGGCAGAGAAGCAGCGCATTCAGTTGGCCGTACTGCAGCCGACTCGTCAGCAAATGAGTACAAATGTAAACTGTCGCTTACTGACTGTTTGGACTAAATATGAACATGGTTCATCTGTTAATATGCACTTTTTGTTACTCGGACGCAGGCAGTGCGCTGCATGTAACGAAGTAATATAGCCAAAACCACCGCAGACAGCCGCTCTTTAGTGTAGCTGTATGTTGATTTTATCAGATGATGTAGCATTTATAAATCAGGATTTAAAGGGATAGTTTACATTTACATTTAGTCATTTAGCAGACGCTTTTATCCAAAGCGACTTACAAATGAGGACAATAAAAGCAGTCAAAACTAACAAAAGAGCAACAATATATAAGTGCAAATGACAAGTCTCAGTTAGCCTAACGCAGTACACGTAGCAAGGGATATATATATGAAAGTGAAAGTGAAGTGACATGTGGCCAAGTATGGTGACACCAAGTATGGTGATCCCATCCAAAGTGCACACACACAGCGGTGAACACACACACACCCGGAGCAGTGGGCAGCCATTTTTTTGCTGCAGCGCCCGGGTAGCAGTTGGGGGTTCGGTGCCTTGCTGACTTTTTCAGGTTTTAAGTGCTATAATCAGATCCCCAGAGCATCTACCAACCAAGGAAACGTGAAAAAGATTAACCCAGTAACTTTGTTTTGGTAAGCCTTTTTCTGCAAGCGTCTGAGAAAACGAGCACGTCTGATTTCGCTCCCCTAGTGGCATTGCAAAGGGATCTCATTATAATATTACCGCCCCTTAATCTTAAGTTTCCACCCACGGCGCCGTCATTTTGATTTTGCTAGCAACAACGGTGTACCAGTTCTAATGCCATGGTGAAAGTTTGAGCAAAACATGCTAACTGTTCTGTCTTTGGCAGCACAGATGAGCACAGAACACTATTTAGAGTCTAATATGGTTTAAAACGCATGATTTCAGCGCGATAAACATAATTCGAACCAAAACAGATGTTTTTTAGCAGGTACGAGCTGTAATGGCGCAGCTTTATTCTGGAAAAGGGGGCGGGAGCAGTAGCTCATGTAGCTTCAAAAATGATATAATGATCTGTGGGATATTTTGAGCTGAAACTTCACAGACACATTCTGGGGACACCTGAGACTTATATTGCATATTGTAAAAAGGGGCATAATATGTCTCCTTTAAGATATTTTTTATGCAGTACAAGAGCTCTCTAGTGCCATTTTTGAGAGTATCACATACGTAAACAATGTATGCTGTTCTGTGTCAGCAGCACCGTATGTGGATTCGTTGTTTACTCTTTGATCTGAACGTAAACAACGTATCTGCGTACATGCATTGCATATGTTGTTTATGTATGTGATAGTCTCCAAAATGGCAATATAGGGTGACGCGGAGGAGACAAATTGTTGAATAAAGTCGTTATTTTTGTTTTCTTTGTGCACAAAGTATTCTCGTAGCTTTGTAAAATTATGGTTGAACCAATGATGTCACATGGATTATTTTAACAATCTACGTTTCTGAGCCTTGATCGCGTAAGGATCCTTGCTGTCTATGGGAGGGTCAAAGAGCTCTCGGAATGCATCAAAAATATCTTAATTTGTGTTCCGAAGATGAACAAAGGTCTTAACAGGTTTGGAACGACATGATGGTGAGTAATTAATGACACAATTTTCGTTGTTTTAATTTTTGGGTGAACTATCTCTTTAAGAGGTATAGCGAGAGTGAATCCTGGTTAACAATTTGAGACTTTAGTCTTTGCAACTTTACAGATCTTCTTTATGCACCAAGAGCTTGTAACACTTCAAAGAGAAAGGAAAAATTGAAATCGCATCATATGACCCCTTTAATGGGTCATGTTTAGTCACTATTTATAGTTGTTATACTTTATCAATCTGTCCGTCTGTCTGTTGCTGTTAGTTTGGGCTGGGACTCTGCGTTTGTTCCAACTGATTTAACAGTCTGTAACAACTGGATAGAAATACCCATTAACATTCTGGTACAGGACCTTGATAAATGTGTTGCTAACAAAAATTAAGTCAGACTACATCTTACTTTGAATGACTATCAAAGAGAGAAAGATTTTAGGAGTTAACTAGGCCATGCTAACCAACCGTACTGTGACCCTTTGGCCGACAAAGGAAGCATCCAAGAAAATTGTCATTATTTTTGCAATTCCGGATGGTGATGCTAGCGTCACAGAAATTGTACACTTCAGCTTTAATGATCAGTACTGTTTGGTGTAGTGGTGTGACGCTTTGACAGTCAAACTGCTAGTAGGTGGAGGGTGGACTCAGGCAGATTAAAGAAGCATCCTGCAGGGGCGATGCGCAGAGATTCACCTCATCAAATATTACACACGCTTGCATCAGGATTCAGCTTTCTCTCTCTCTCCCTTGCCCGCTCCATCTGTCTGTCTCTCTAATGCTCCCATTCCTTCTCTTTTCTTCCAAGTCTTATTCTACATTTTAACTTCCTCATGCTGTTGCTCTGTGTAGCCTTTCCTTATGTCAAAAGAAAAACAACAAACCTGTATTGTGTGCCTTTTTTTCTCCCTTTCAGGTCATTCCTTTTGTTGTTGCCCTACCCCTCTCCTTTTTATCTTCCTTCCTCTACCTCTTCCTCTCTCATGCCTTTAACAGCTCCTGTCTCTTTAAATGATATCAGCGTTCCTGGTGCTCACAACTGTTGTTTTCCTTTTATTCAGCCATATGAGCCGGCAGATGATTGGTCTGAACACATCAGTTCTTCAGGGAAGAAGTACTACTACAACTGCAGGACTGAGGTGTCTCAGTGGGAGAAACCCAAAGAGTGGCTGGAGAGGTAATAAAAGCATGCTTTCACCCCTGGGCTCAGACTCAAATTGTACTTAATTATAGTGATCAATGCAGGTGGAAAAGTTGAATCTAGTGTGTTTCCACAGAAGAAACATTCCCAGCAATAAGAGGAAAATTCTTTTTAGCATCTTCTTGCTTTCTGCAGAAATAGTATTTTGCAGTCTTAGGCCTGTTTCACACATCTTGCAGCACTTTAGCGAAGCAGTAGTGCGATGGAAACTGCATCACGGGTTGAGCTTTCACACTGACAGTGAGCTTTCATCAAAGACCATTTATGACCTTTCAAAGCTCCACATTTGCTGTGCTTGTTTGATGAACTGCACAAATTGACCAAATTTGTGATTTATTTAACAATTACTATAAAATATTAACTATTATCAGAATTGTTTATATTTTTAAATAAAAATATTAATCAAATGAGAAATTATTATTCTGGTATTTCACTGTAAAATAAGTTCGCAAAAATTTAAAAAATGTTTTATTTTAGGTTACAACATTTTTATCATATTTTGATTTTAAAAATATTGCAGTATATAAGTGCAACTCTATTATTCCTTCTCATTTTTTGAGATAGCCTTAGATTCTGACATGGCAATAAAAATAAATAACTACTACTAGTACTACTCTTGTTTTTCAAACCATCAAACTTTTATTTTGGAGGAAAACAAGCTCTTAAAAAACCCTTAAAGTTTATTTTGTTGACAACAGCTGGTTTATAAGTACTTCTCATGAAATTTTTTGAAATCATGTTTAGGGTGACGTACGGACCATTTTTACGGGAAGCGTCCTTGCCAGGATTTCTATATTGCCTAAAATATCCAGGTTTTGGCTGTTTGCACTGTGCAGATCCATCGTTGTATGACATTCACAAGAGCTATAGAGAGCAGAGTAGACGGCTCCTTATGCATTCGAGTCTCTCACGCAGTACTTTGGTGTCATACAATGATCGGTGTGTAGCGACGCTTCAAGTCGAACGAACAAACAAACACGTGTGCGTATTTGCATCGCTTTGATTGTTCCCTAGATATCACCTTCTCATGTGCCACGATTGGTCGCTTATGTACAATACCGGCATGTTATTGGTCAAACTGCTTTGGATGTTTTAGGCAATATAAAAATCCTGGCCAGGACGTGTCCCGTATAAATGGCACTTATGGCCACCCTAATCATGTTGCATTCCCAAATGTATGTTAAGTGACCACAAACTCACCGAACATGCAGAGATGGAACAGCATTGACTGCAAACCAAGCTGTTCTGAGACACTGAAAACACAGGGTCATGAGTTGCTCACACAGTGCAGTGCTACGCTTTGAATGCATATGTAATGCAATTGCAGTCTTTGTGATTTGATAATCACACTGTCATATCACGATATAGTTAATGATACATAATGAATGCTGGAACCATTAATCTGTGCGCTGAAATTAAATTGTGCTCCAAATACAAAATAAAATGGGCCTAATTCCACTTATCGAGTGTCTTGCGGAAAGTTGAGACAGCTAGACTCTTTGTGAGGCTTTTTTCTGCTGTGCCCATTATGTGTGTAAAGCTGATGTGGTTTTGTTGTCTTGTGAATGCCAGTACCATTTGTGAACGCCTTCCTGTTTCAGAGAGCAAAGGCAGAAGGAGGCAACCAAGGTGGCTACAGTGGTCAACAGTTTCCCTAAAGACAGGGACTACAGGCGTGAAGCCATGCAAGCTGCGCCCGCCAGCTTCTCCAGCACTAGTAAGTATCAATGCCTGAAAACACACATTATTTAGCTGTGTAAAGGTTAAGTGAGTGCAGTCCAGTTTATTGGGGTAGTCTTAAGGTATAAAGCATCTTTAGGACCAGCATTCTCTTGATCATGGTTGTCTTAAGGCAGTGGTTCTCAAAGTGTGGGGCGTGCCCGCCGGGGGGGGTGTTGTACGAGTTTTGCAGGGAGGGCGCGGGCCATCAGAAGAAAAAGAAAAGAAATAAAACAGTAAACAGCCAAAGGGCGTAACTTAGAATGGGAGATGGATTGGTTTGGGAAAGGGAAGAGAAAAGCCATAGATGAAGTCACACAGACCCAGGCAGTTGCTGGTCATTCAAAAGCTAAATGCAGAAAATATGACGAGGCATCTCTTGCTCTCGACTTCACACGACAAAGCGACCGTTGCAAATCATTTTAACTTTGTGTCAGTACATCATAAATAGAACAAGGCATCATGTTTTGTCGGAAATTTGTCGTGTTGCTGGGGATGGGTACCGAGAACCGGTATTTTTTTGGACCGGTACGTAATTGGGTCAATACCGGACTACCGATAAGTTTCAGGACAAACGATACTGTTATCAATACTTGCGTTGTTTTATCTCTGAATAAAACAAGCTGCTGCTTGTCATTTTTCTTCACTGAATGATGTGGCCGACATTTGCTCGACGTGCATTTGATATCAATGCACATGTGCTGTGTGTGTTTGCGTGCAATCAGTGGCGGTGAAACGTTCGAAAGTGTGGGCTCATGTTACAAAACTAAGCGACACCAGTGTCGGATGCAATATATGCAGTAGTGTAATAGTGAGCAAAGGAGGCAACACTAGTAATACAATGAAACATTTACTTACAAAACACAACATCTACCTCAAGCGATGCGCAGTATTTACTATGTCTCCCGGCTCCAGCTTCAACTGCAACTTGCGCAACACATTCACATCAAATGTTGATTCAGCGGTAGTTACACTCACGAGACACTGCACTTATTTGCAATTACAAAAGTACATTATTTGCGTGTGCTATAAAACCTTGCCGGTTAAACGTTTCATTTGTGTGCTGTTCTGACGTGCGCTTTAATTAGAGCACGTACACTAAAAGGCCGGTCAAACAGCACCTGATTACTTGGTTATCTTAGTTAGCGACTGATTGCACTTATACTCTCAAAAACACACAAGGTTTACATATACACACAGTGAAAGTAAACAGTTGAGAGAAAAAACAGATGCGTGCAGCTCTTAAAGCAACAGTACTAAACATGCTGCCGATTGTCATTAAAGGGATAGTTCACCCAAAAATTACAATTCTGTCATTATTTACTCACTATGTACCAAACCTGTATTAATTTCTTTCTTGTGCTGAACACAAAAGAAGATATTTAAAATAACTCACTGCTCTTGACTGAAGAACTTTAATACAGTTGCTAAAATTCAGCAGTAATAAAATAACTTGAAATTTTCAACAACTTTTCACATCATATCTTTTTGCACTAAATGGTATCGATAAGCAGTATCGGTATCTGTATCAGTATCGTTAAAATGTAAATGATACCCATCCCTATGTGTCGCGTTGCGCTGCATCAAGTGTAGACAGCGTCACTGATTATAATGGGTTCTACTGTATTTTGCCGCTCGCGTCTGGTGTAGACACGGTGTTAATTTCGTTGATGAGGAGGAAAGGCCTGTGTGTGTCCTATGCCTTAGTGGACAGCAAACCCACAAAAATAACAAAGAGAATAATAATAAGTTATTCTCTCTATGCTATTTTTCACTATTTTTCACTGTATAATGGCAGTGGTCCCTTCTCAGCTGCTCCAGCAACGGACGCAACCCGGAAAACTATCGGCATTGATTTTTGCCAATAACCGATAGTTCCGCCAATCAATTATTGGTGCCGATTAATCGGCAAAACCGATGAATCGGTCGACCTCTAGTATAAATCTCAATTTCGAGAAATTGACCCTTATTACTGGTTTTGTGGTCCAAGGTCACATATTAGTGAGAGGAAAAGTTCATCATGTCACTTGGTTTGCAATTGCAGAGTCATTACTGACATGCTGTTTAATCGAGCCACATAGCCTTTTTTTCACAGACCATCACAGATTGGTTTTGTATTTATAGCACGACAACATTTAGAGCTTTTGGAATGTTTTTATGTATCAAACTTCTGCTTATCCACACCACCCACGTAAGCAGTGTCGGGGTCTGCTGGTCCATGCTGGTAGGAGGCAGTAGCAAGTCTTTGCCTTATGCAGCATGACGTGTTAATGCTCTTTAAACACTCCTGTTCTGCATGCTTCTATTTTTCTTCATTTATTTTCCAGTCATCACAGCAGTTTACTTCTCTTTGAGTACAGTTTTCAATGCTTGACAGTATCAAGGCAGTTGAAGGGTTTAAGGCACAGGTTTTCCACTGTCATGGAAAACCTCAGAATTTGAAAATTATTTTTCCAGGCCTGGAAAATTTTTTTTACTTCCTTGAGTCATGAAAATGTATATATTAAATAATACATTTTGTTGGTATGCTCTGTTCTAAAGTATTTCATCACTTAGGGTGTACTCACACTAGGCACGGTTACCTTGAACTAAACCCGAGTGCGATTATACCCCCTCCCCACTCCCCCACTGGCCTGCACTCACACTTGCACCAAACTTTCCGGGCTGGAGCACGCTTACATCATGTGCGAGATAACGGAGAAACCCACTTTCGCTAATATTCTACCTAATAAATTTGTAATTTATGCCGTGCCTTGATTTTCACTTGTAAGTATCAGATAATTATTACGGAGGCAGCTGACGTTAATGACAGATTTTGCAGCTTTAAATCACAGACTACAATTCCAATTCGTCAATAAGGTGAGAACCAGACCCATTATAAACGTAAATATACTTGATTGAATTAAATTAATTGAAAAGTGTAGTGTAGTAGTAGTAATAGTATATGTTTGCGGTCGTAATGATGACAGTAGTGCACAAAATAGTATCTGTTCCGTGCTCCGGCGCGTTTAGCGCTCGCAGTACATGCGGCACGGGGCGATCACACTAGTGAAACGAACCGCGCTTTGGGGGTCAAACGCGCTCTGGCACGGTTCAAACCGCCTAGTGTGAGTACACCCTTAGATATCACTCTTGGTGAAGTAAAAATAAATTTGTAATTTATGCCGTGCCTTGATTTTCACTTGTAAGTATCAGATAATTATTACGGAGGCAGCTGACGTTAATGACAGATTTTGCAGCTTTAAATCACAGACTACAATTCCAATTCGTCAATAAGGTGAGAACCAGACCCATTATAAACGTAAATATACTTGATTGAATTAAATTAATTGAAAAGTGTAGTGTAGTAGTAGTAATAGTATATGTTTGCGGTTGTAATGATGACAGTAGTGCACAAAATAGTATCTGTTCCGTGCTCCGGCGCGTTTAGCGCTCGCACTACATGCGGCACGGGGCGATCACACTAGTGAAACGAACCGCGCTTTGGGGGTCAAACGCGCTCTGGCACGGTTCAAACCGCCTAGTGTGAGTACACCCTTAGATATCACTCTTGGTGAAGTAAAAATTGCCAAGCCAAAATGTATGATTTTGTGTGACTTAGTATTAGGGCTGTCAAAAAAAAAATCGAATTTCGAATATTCATCGAATTTAAAATAAAAATCCACATTCGAATGCAAAAACGTTGTGCGTTGTTCATTAAAAATATTGCGGAAAAAAGAACATCAATGCGGAGAAGATCTAGTTTACATCAAAACTGAAACCAAGCCGTTCACACACAACACATTTTCTAGAGGGACATCTATTACCGTTGCACTCGCATCTCGCACAAAGGAGCCGCATGTTTAGAAAGCCATGTAAAATTAATGCAAATTTAACTTTGAAAAAAACGTATATATGGCGGGTTTTTCCCCCCATCCCACTGCAACTCATGTTTTTAAATTAAAAATGTACTCTGTGTGATTGGCTTTCCGCCCTTTGTATTAAACTATGCATACATACATGATGCTGTTTTGTTTATAGTTGTTTAAGCAACTTAATTATAATTGGATTATAAACATTATTTTAAACATTATGCATTTTATTCACAGAGTCGTTATCTTATGCTTTGAATAAACGTGCATTAGTAATATTTTGCTCGATCTGCCCTCTTGTGGCCTCAGAAGAGAAGCCAAAAGTTATTCTTCACCATAACTGAAATTTTGCATTTTAAGTTCAAACATAATTTGAATTTTGATAATATTAAGTACAAAATTCTAATTTAGTTTTTCAGCCATTTTGACAGCCCTACTTAGTATTGAGTCTTTCTTTCCATTGAATGAGCCAAACCAGAACACAGACTGGTGGGAATGATTGATTAGTGAATTGTTGAAGGGATTTGAGTGATTCTTAAAAGTCATTATCTAATAATTACAAATGACTGGAAAGCAATTCATTTGTTAAAAAATGTGGGAACCCTGAAGGCAGTCCATAATTTTGCTGGTCTTCTGTCTAGAATTGTAATCATTCAACGTTTAATGCACACAGTGTTGTGAATGGGGAGAAGTGCTTGAAGAAGAGGTTTTGTGAAAGGTGGTGTAATAGTGTGGATGGCTTTCCTTAAGGAAATATGTTCTGGCCAGACTGTCAAAATGGCAAAAAAAAAAAAAAATGACCAGTACAATTCAAAACAACGTATCCATGTGATGCAGCTGACACAGAATAGCATACGCTGTTTATGTTCAGTGGATACTCTTCAAAATGGCGCCAGGGTGACGCGGAGGAGACATTGTTGAATAAAGTAGTTTTTTTTTCTTTGCGCACAAAAAGTAATCTCGTAGCTTCGTAAAATTTTCAGGTACAGAAATGTAATAATCAAATGTAAAATAACACTGCATAGTCTTCACTGTATATATTAAATATAGATTAATCCTTATAAAAGTTGTTCAGTCAAAATCAGTGAGATTTTTTTTTTATTTGACAGAAGTTTTCTGTTAGTCTACTTTCACTTTAAGAAGGAAAGCACGGATCCAAAATACTGATACTCATCCGTTTTCTTTCTCAATTGTTTACGTTAAGACATAGGCCGAAGAGCGGAAGAGAGCTCAATTAGGTATTAGCGCACTGTCGATGCGTCTATCTGTATGTGTGCGCTTTGGATGTGTGCGCGTGTCACTGCGCGCTGAAAACTCACAAGCGCTCGACAATTCCATCAACTATCCAGATTGTTTTTTATGCTCGCCCTTCAGGCAGTCTTATCGTCTCAACACGTGAGTTTAAACGAGAATGCACGCATTGGCGGTGATACATAGACAGACATTGGTGAAAATGTGGACAGTGTCAAAATAAGGTGCCTATTTATATTACAGATATCGATATTTTACGTGTGGCATCGATGCATCGTATCATTAGACATTTAATCGATGCATTGATCCATATCGATGGATGGTTACACCCCTACAAGGAATTATACGGTTGTACTGAAATTGTGTATTTTATGAGAAAAGAATGTCCCTTGTCTCTATAAAAACTAACAGCCGTGTTAAAAAATTTGGAGATTGTTTCTCTAATTGAAAATATTTCAATATGCATTATGCATCACAGAACAAAAAATCAGATTTGCAGAGATAAGCCTGTAATGGCCTGATTTTATATCTTGTAAGTACAACGCATGCTGTGTTTTCATGATGAGGAACTGTACGCGCGGTCTCTAAATTGTTGTTCTAGCTGCTCAGCGCGCTTGCTCTTAGGGCACCTGTTAAGAAATGTTCAGTAGCGTCTCTCCACGTTGCCAGCCTTGGGAATTGTGGGCTATTTTTAGATCCTGACGTCTGCAGCAGCTATTAAACAATGAAAACTGCTCCATTTGTACACTCATCATGTGTTTCACTCTAGGTGCTAAAGTGAAGCTCTGCTTATTCTGAATGCATGTCATATGAACATGCTCTCATTTCCAGCTTTTGAACAGACTGTCTCTAAGATCTTTGAGATTTTTTTCAGGTGAAATTTTGGCTGTAGATGATTTGGATGAATCTTTAGGCAAAATCTGAAATTGTTGCTGAGACGCTTTCAATAAGCTGTTTTTTCCCCCCACTACTGTCACAAACAAACTTTTTCACCCCTATAAACAGAGTCTTCGATTGCCACAGAGAAGCCTTCCTCACTCACACCCTCCTCTTCCTCTGCTGCTGTGTCTGGCTTAAGTGTGGCCAACTCTGCCAGCACCGCCTCAGGCTCTACAGTTCCAGTTTCTCCGGTGATGCAGTCTCCGGCCCTGCCCACTCTTCTCCAAGACCCCTCCCTCTTACGTCAGCTCCTCCCCGCTCTGCAAACGGCCCTGCAGCTTAACAACGCCAGTGTAGACATGGCCAAGATCAATGAAGGTAAGTGTTTTGAATCTTAGTGAATAGAATCAGTCGTGGACCATGGTTACCAGACATTTTTATCCAAAACATTACAGGGACAGTCGCACTTGAGGATCCTGAGGTTAAATCCTTGCTTGCTCTTCTGCGGTAATGGCAGTTACCACCTCTGAACTTTACTACACCACTATAACTTCAATGTGGTGTTAGCAAACATTCGGTTTGCAGCTTTATTCTAGTTGGGTTTCTTGTACCACTCAAGCGGGGATATAATTGCTTATTTACTTGTGCATGCTGGGCTTGCGTCAGGTTTTCCTCTCTAAACTTCACATCTCGGGCATCAATCATAGCTTTGCTGCTTCCTGAACATGGTCTGTGTGAATTGCCATTTGTGAACGTTTCATTGCTTCTCACTTTCAATTATTGGCCGCATTTGCAAACTATGATGCATAGTAGTCGCATATGCGAGTGATTTACTTGCAATGTAGAGGGTTGAGTTGCAAACTGATTCTCCTAGCCAGAATCAGGGTGAACGAGATGTGCCATCCAGAAAGTCTGAATGGATTTTGGCTGGTCTGGTCTTGCACCACTGCATATGGCAGATGTGTGTAAACAGTGAAATGCAAAAGTTTGAATGATCCAGTGCTAGGGCTGCTGCATCATTCTTTAAGTACATTAATATTGGATTCAAACTAGTTGCAGGGAACGTTTCCTCTTGTTTAGGCTGTGTTGAAGTGCTTTGCTTGAAGGGTTAGTTCACCCAAAAATGAAAATTCTGTCATTAACTCACCCTCGTGTTGTTCGAAACCCATAAGACCTTCATTCATCTTCGGAACACAATTTAAGATATTTTTGATGAAATATGAGGGCTCTCTGACCCTCCCATAGACAGCAAGGTAACTACCACGTTCAAGGTCCAGAAAAGTACCAAGATGATCGACAAAGTAGTCCGTGTGACATCATTGTTTCAACTGTAAAGTTACGAAGCTACAAGAATACTTTTTCGTATTTCGTATTTTAGAAGTGCCATGGGATTTTTAATGACCACAGAGAGTCAGGACCTCGGTTTAACATCTCATCCGAAAGAATCGCTGGGCTACATCATGTGTCATTCACCGGTGAGAAAACTTTAAAAGTAGTACAATACCAGGAAGGAAGATCGGGTTGTTGATGTTTGTCTGCCATTCTCGCTCTGTCTGCACAGCGTGCGTGAACGCGCTGATGACGTATCCTGTCTGCGCGAACCGAGTGCACAGAGGTATGCTAATACATACGTTGACAGGCAGGTAGGAAAGCCAATTAAAATGCTTGGACCGAACGTTTTGATTGGACGAACATTTCTTGGTCCTACGCCTTCCACAGAATATATAACTACAGAAATACATTTAGACCACTTAACTTAATGATTGCTATCGGGATGTGAAGAGACTTTCAACCAGCATAACAAAAAAAATTTCTGAAGACAATCATCTATTGCACCTTTAATGTTACCAAAGCATTTAGTAAAGAAAGGGTTTTTCATCCAGACTCTGATTTCAATGTTAGGTTTTTTTCTTTTTGACTGCTTCCTGTCTTCACCTTTTGTCCTTGCTTTCTTGCTTCATTCTGTGTGTTCTCTGTGTCTCTAGTTCTCACGGCTGCAGTAACTCAGGCTTCGCTGCAGTCCATGCTCCATAAGATCCTGACTGCTGGTCCGTCTGCCTTCAACATCACAACATTGCTCTCCCAGGCTACTCAACTGTCCAGCCAAGGTACATACACACACTCTGCTATCTCTCTCGTACTACCTTTTACTTTTAAACCTGCTGTTTTGTGCTACAATGCCATCCAAATTATGGCGTTGACACATGTGGTTTTAAGGTTTGCTCTGTTTTGTGACCTGATCTTGAACTTCATAACTTGAGCTCATGGTTTTGATTTGTTTTTGGCGCGAGGTTGTGTTGCTTGTGTTGTCGACTCATGTCAGCTGTGGGGTTCTGAGTCCGCTTCCTTGAGTTAGCAGATGGGATTGGTAGCTTAGCGCACACACATATACACACACACCCACACCCACACCCACACACACAGGCTTGGCTGCTGCTGTCTGAGCAGGTAATGGTGGGCCACGTGGGCCTCAAAAATTATTTCTGGTTTTAACACAAGTAGCTCTGTACATGGATTTGTCATGCAGCATCTGTTATTTGGCCATATCTAAATTACATGTTTTATTGCATGTTCACAATAAATGATAGGCTGTATCTTCATAACCAGTAGCTTTTATGTAAATACTTGGCAAGACAGGCATTTTGACACATTTGTGTAGTTGACCTTTCAAGCGTAGTAATCCTTGAAAGAGAACTCGATTCTTTTCAATCCTTTTCTTTTGGATATCAAGTCAGTGTTTTCCATAGGATTTTTGTGAGACTGTGGTGGGGTGAATACCAGACCATCAAGATTTAATAAAAATGTGTACATTTTAAAGTTAAATGCACCAGTTTTGTACACTGAGAGCAAAATTAAGAACTCCAACCCTTTTTCAGTCACCAAAGTAAACAAAATCTGCATTGATTTGTGCCTGGACATTAAAGTGTACTTTAACCTCTTTAGTTGTGATAATTTCTCAGTCCAAATTACATTTACACTGGTGTTTTTAGAGAGCAAAACAATTTGAATGAAATAATTGATTATTATTATTGGGAAACACTGCAAAGTTACTAGGATATTAATAGGAAGCTCTTTCTTTTTTCTTTTTTTTCCTGTTTATATTTTATTTTTTGGTTCCTTGATTTGCTATGGCAGTTTTTAGTACTGTGCTGCATGGATATATTTGCATACTGCAACATAAAGTCTATCTAATGACACTTCATATTGTTTCCACAGTGTGTGAATTTTATATGAAATGGGATCAGACCTATTCTGGCATTAGTTTTCAAATGTTGCATAATGTAGTCTAAGGGTAAAATTGTTTTATAAATTAGAAGAAACTAGGAGACAGTGTTTCTGTGCTTTGAGGAAGTTGGTGATTCTATAGTCCTCTATAGCAGAAATAAAAGGTGTAAAAAATAATCAACATAACTTTTCTTACTAATGCACATAGGCACTTAAAAAATGCTGTAAAATGAGGATGCTGTCAAAAATAATGTCATAAATAGATTTTCTTTTTCAATTAACTTCTATTAACTAAATTAAATCAATATTTGGTGTGACCATCCTTTGCCTTTATAGCAGCTTAAGGTACCTAGGTGCACTTGCACGCAGTTTTTCAGGTAGCTTTGCAGGTAGGTCTCTTGAAGCATCTTGGAGACGTCGCCACAGTTCTTCAGGATTGAGTGTCTCAGTTTGTTCTGTTTCTTCATGTCATTCCAGACAGACTGGATGATGATGAGATCAGATCTCTTGTGTGGAGCTCTGGCTGTTGTCAGACTCCTTGAACAAACAAAACTCTCACTGGATTATTACAATTAATGGCAAAATGAATGTTTGGAAATGTAAACTGATATTTCCTACTGACACTACAGCAAAAAAGATAGAAATAACTGAGTTGAAACCATTTCTTAGCTGGTGAAAATACTAGTGTTCTAATGATTTTGCCCACCACTGTATTTAGGAGAACAGTAAGTCAGAGTGAGCTTCTTAGACTGTTAATGGCCTCAGTGTGTCAGATAGATAGATAGATAGATAGATAAATAGATGGATAGATAGATAGAGTAAATATTAGTTCAACTAAACTTTTCATTTAGTTGCCAAGGCAACATTTCAAAAGTTTATATTTTAATTTTCTAATATATATTTTATTTCAGCTTCATTTCTGTGTTTTGAGTTTTAGTTAAGGTTAACAACAGCAACTATAGATTGAAATCAGAGCCAGAACCACATTTGTTAACCAAGTACATGCCTGTTGTGATTAGACACTATCCCTTCACCTCATCTCTGTCTTCTCTCTCTTTTTGTCCTGTGGAGTAGCCCAGCAGTCCAGCCAGTCTCCGATGTCTCTGACGTCAGACGCTTCCTCTCCTCGGTCGTATGTGTCTCCTAGAATCGGCACACCGCAGACCAACACAGCCTCCCTCAAACCCCCTCTCAGCACCACGCCAGTCTCCTCACAGACCAAGGTATACTGCTGTCAAATGAGATGACAGATGTCACAAATGAAAGTATGGCTTTGTAACACATTCTCCCTATCTTTCTCAGATAAACGCTATGACAGTTAAGTCCAGTTCTCTCCCTCCACCATCGTCCCAGCAGTCCCTCCCCACAGACAAACATCACGACAACAGCAACTCTCCACGGACGCTGCAGAGACAGAGGTAACTTAAGACATTTGGAAATAACTGAACCGATTCATCAACTTTCTAAAAAAAAAAATGTGCAAAATAAGTTTAATGTAGGCTTATGGATACTGAACTGCTCAATGTATGCCTCAGCAGCCATATATTAGTAGCTCAAAGTGGCTTGTTTTGCGGCGTTTGACTGCCATCTTCTGGCTGTTTGTGATATTGCTGATTTTGATGTTCTAGGATCACATTAAGGGTCATGTTTGGTTCGATTAAAACGAACTCTGGTGCGATTGCTTTGTTAGTGCGGTTCGTTTGAGTAAGTGTGGACGCTGCCATCCGAACCCTGGTGCGCACCAAACAAGCGGACCGAGACTGCTAAAAAGATGGGTCTCGGTCAGCTTCCAAACGAACTCTGGTGCGGTTCGAATGAAATATGAACGCAACACGGACCAAATCCTTCTAAACAAACCAAAAACAGGAAGCAATGACAAGATGCGACGCTATGCGACATGATTTGACGACACTGTGTAACCAAAACAAAATGAGCAGAGGGCAAATGTGGATCAACGATGAGGTAAAGTGCCTTTTATGAGCTCCTTGTGAGTTTGCAGGTGGTGAAAATTAAATTATATGTACAAGCAAGAATGAGCATGTATCATTTTCCTTTTTGGTCCAGACCAAATGAACCAAACGAACCGAACTACAAGTGTGAACACACCCTAAATGAATGGATTTGTAAAGACCTGATGCACATAAAAAGTAGCTGTTTCAGAAAGACATTGACCCATCCACTGTTTGTGATTTGCAGCAGTCAGAGAAGTCCGTCTCCAGGTCCAAACCACATGGGCAGTAACAGCAGCAGTAATAATGGTGGTGGTCAAGGACCAGGTGTACCTTTTGTTTGGGGTGTTCGGTAAGTTCTGTCACGATATATATGTCATTCAAGCCGACCAATCCGGTTGTGAACGTATCACTGTGAACGCTAAGTGGACCAGGACCAAATGTATCATTTTCCTTTTTGGTCCAGACCAAATGAACCAAACGAACCGAACTACAAGTGTGAACACACCCTAAATGAATGGATTTGTAAAGACCTGATGCACATAAAAAGTAGCTGTTTCAGAAAGACATTGACCCATCCACTGTTTGTGATTTGCAGCAGTCAGAGAAGTCCGTCTCCAGGTCCAAACCACATGGGCAGTAACAGCAGCAGTAATAATGGTGGTGGTCAAGGACCAGGTGTAGTCAGCGGAGCAATGCCCCCGGGCTCAGTACCTGCTAGCACAGCTCCAGGCAGAGCAACGTGTTCCTTTACACCCACGCTGGCCGCACACTTCAATGAGAACCTCATCAAACATGTGCAAGGGTGGCCCGCGGAGCACGTGGAGAAACAGGTATGGAAACAAAAGTTTTTTTGTGAATAATTCATACTTTTATTCAGCAAGGATGCAATAAGTTGATCAAAAGTGACAGAGACTTTTAAAATGAAGATTTCTATTTCAAATAAATGCTGTTCTTTTGAACTTTCTATTCATTAAAATCCTGACAAAAGAAAAAAAATACCACACTTTATATTAAGTGGCTTTAACTACTTATATTTACATTAATCATTTGGTACATTGCACTTACTGTGAACATGCATGTTTTTACATAATTATATATATTTTTAAATACCTGCATGTAATAACATCTGTAATCAGTTTCTATAATTACATTTATAATTACACTGTTGACCCATTCCTTACACCGTAACCCACCCTTAAACCTACCCATACCACCAAACCTGTCACTAACCTTACCCGTATCCCACCAGCAAAAGTGCAAAAGCAAAAGGAGATGCAGAAGTGTTTTGCAATACAATATGAACACAATAAGTACATTGTACTTATTTTTATGTAAGTACATGGTAGTTAAGGCCACTTAATATAAAGTGGGACCAAAAAAGTATTACAGGTTTGACAAATATGAAGCTGCAACATTGTTTTCAATATTGATAACAAAAAGATTTTTTTTTCTTGAGCAGCAAATCGGCATATTAGAATCATTTCTGTAGGATCTGAAATAATGGCTGTTGAAAAGTCAGCTTTGCTGTCACAGGAATAAATGACATTTTAAAATATAAAAAAATAATCAAATTGTAATATTTATATTTATTAATATGTAATATTTGTTTTACTGTATTTTTAATCAAATAAATACTATTTTGATGGCTATAAGAGACTTAAAACCTAAAAAATAAATGATAATAAATTACCGACTATTACCGTTTACGGCTCAAAAAGTTAAAAAGAGTTTTTAGTTCTCTTAGTACTGACCATTTGATAACTCAAGGGCTCTTAATAGGGTCTCAGAAGACATATCAGGAAAAGGTTAGCACTAGTGTTAATTTGGTCAGCTATTTTCAATTTTAGTCTTCGTCTTAGTCCCGTGTTAAATGTCCTTGTTAGTTTTTATCATACCTTATCCTATTTAGTTTTAGTCAAGTTTTAGTCGACTAAGTCTCAACATTTTAGTCTAGTTTTAGTCGAAGAAAACCTGAAGTATTTTAGTCTAGTTTTAGTTAATGAAGACTTGATGAAAACCATACAACAGTATTAATTTTGGCAGCCATTTTTTATTTGGTCATAGTCTTACTCAAATGTACATTTTAGTTATCATATTTAGTCAACCTTGTCCTAATTTTGTTTAGTCAAGTTTAAGTCAACGAAATGTATGCGCTTTTTAGTCAATGAAATCTTAGTCACATTTTCATCATGCTGTATTATGGTTAAACTGATACAAATTATTTTTGCTCAAAATTATAATAGTAATGATTGTTGTCATTTGAGAAATTTACTTATGCATTTCAGGTATTGCACTTTCACCAGTAAGCACAAATCAATAGAATGGTGACTTGTACATGGTTTATTTTACCTCATCTAGTGTACTGATTTATTATAGGCATAGATAAATACTGATTTATCTCGTCTTTGTCCTGTCTTAGTCATGGGAAAAAAGCTCATCAGCGAACATTTTTCGTCATAGTTTTCGTTAACGAAATTAACACTAGTTAGCACCATATACAGCCTCAACACACAGCATTGGACTGTATTCATTAAGCACTGGGCTGCTGAACACAAATAATTGGCATACACCTGTCTGCTACCGAAATACAGATGTTTTTGTTGCATTGCTAACAATACACATACCACTCTCCCTTCCAGGCCTCACGGTTACGTGAAGAGGCTCACACCATGGGCAGCATCTACATGTCAGAGAACTGCACAGAGCTGAAGAACCTGCGCTCACTGGTGCGAGTGTGTGAGATCCAGGCCACGTTGCGTGAGCAGAGGTCAACGCATTTCACTTTCTCATATACCAGAGCATGTGCATGTGACTCACATTATCATGCAAATATACTAACTTGGCTCTCCCTTTGTTTTTCTCCACAGGATACTGTTTTTGAGGCAACAAATTAAAGAACTTGAGAAGTTGAAGAATCAAAATTCCTTCATGGTTTGAGGAACTGTGGGTTTGCGATGTGGTCTTGAAACAGGAGGAGAAGAGGGGTAGGTGAATGAGTGGGCAAAACCCATTTCGTGCGTGCGGAACCCTGGAGAACCAAAGTTCTGTTGCGTTCTGCTCTGGGCCCAGTCTTACATTAAACGAGCCGCAGCGAGGTCTTGCTTTGGACCGAAGGTGGGTGGGGGGAGGGGAGAGAGGGGCGGAGAGGTTTTCGGAGGAGTTGCCCTCGCCCCGTCCCTGTACATGTAGATTATTTGTAGATGTTATTTCCATGTTGTGAATATATTTTGTAGATGAAGCCATGCCTATCAAAGCTTTTGACATCCAAACGTTAAACTAATCAGCACCAAGGCAGACTGGGATCTCAAGTGCCCTCATTGCCACCATAATGTAGAACTCTTGACTGCAGATTTTTAAATGATATGATTAAAAAACAACAACAACAAAAAAAAAGAAAACAAATGCTCTTCAGATATACGATCAGTGAACCATTGCCTTGAGCATGTACCAGACCTGCATGGAAAAGGTGGACATAGTCGACCGGGACATTTAACAAGGACGATGACGTACACAACTCTTTTTCTTCTCACAACTGTGCACACGTATCCACCGGTTCATTTTTCTCTCGCTACATATGAAAAGTTGTAGTAATGCTACATGGTTTATTGGTTAGTTTACCTATTTCTTTCTCTGGTTGCACTATAATGGCTTCATTCCCTCACCCCAAGCCTTTTGAGGGGGTTTACATCATGTTTGTCCACAATGGTTCAGTGGTCTCCTACCTGCCCCTAATGGCCCAGCGATATGTCCACGGTCAACACCAGTGCCTGCTTACGTGATGGAGTGAATGTGAGCAAGAATGAAAGGAGAGAAAGAGAATCATTCCTGCAGCTCAACCCATGTCGTTCCCCTCCCTCACCTCCTTTAGCAGGAGATGAAGACTGGTTGTCACCCAGAATCCCCTTTTTCTTTTCTCTTAATCTTTCCAGGTTATTTTTTTCTTTTTCTTTTTCTTTCTTTTCTGTACCCTTGTTTTGTTTTAAAAAAAGAAAACTGTACTTTAAAAAAAGAAAAAGGAAAAAATGAACAAGTTGCTATGGCAACTTGTGATAAAAACCAGAGTTCATTCCTATGTACAGTTGCTAAGTAATAATGAAGTTAAAGTTTTATTAAAGTTGCAGTGATTACTAGTCTATCAGATATGTTGTATTCATAAATTATTACCACACATTTTCCTTTGCACCCTGATTGGATGGAATGGGGGGGGGGATTGCTACTGGAAAACCGAGGGTCAGCCAAGGACTGGACATCACCAACCCTGTTATACCAGGGTGAGGGCAGGGTCACCTGGGGTCAGAAGGTCAAATGTGAAATGTATGTATTGTAATAAACATGCTAAACTAAAATTTTGTTGTACTTTTTTTTTTGTTTTTTTTTGGTTAGTATTCTGTCAGTATGTCTTAGTTTCTTCTATGTTGAGTTTACTACAAAAGATTTAAATTAGGCAAAAATTAGCATAAAACCTAGGTTGTACACTATTTGGAGGACATTAAGTATATCAGTTGATTGTCAGTTGATAGTGGATATTTTAAATGGTCATGCACTTTACCCCTGTTTTCACATTTAGATTACATTTTCTGTCATCTACGACTTATTAAAATGTCATCTTTAAAAAAGGATTTAATAGCACTTTAAAAGCAGATCTCAAAAGGAATATTTATTGTTCATACAGTGACAACTAAAACTTAAAAATTGTTTAATTGAAATAAAATATATGAAAGACTTTCAAAAATTGGCAATGCTGCTAGGCACAAACTTAAATATTAAATTACTAAAACTGACGTAAATAAATCTAGGCTAAATAGAAATATTAAGAAAACAAGTAAATATAACAAGCCTGTAACTAAATTAAAATGTAAAATAAAAAAGGTAATTCTAAATATTAATATTATAATAGTACATAAATAATACAGGAATAACACTTATACTCTCAATTATGTTGTGATGCCTCACTTCGCTTGTGGCATTTAACATGAAATTTTTTAAGTTAATTTATCTAGATAAAATAGTAAATATAAATAAAACGTATAAGATTTTAATATATACTTTTTGGGGGGGGTGTAATCTGCAAACACTAGGAGTCAGTGTTTGCAGATTACAGGTTTGTGAATATTTGCTGTCTTTTTGTCCCGACAAAACCTATTTTCTTCGGTTTTCCGTTCTAAACTTTACATCAGATCTGGACAGAAGTTACCTGTCCTGTGTTCTACATCTGTCCAGATATGTCATCTGAAGGTCTACCTGTGGATTAAAAAAAAAATCAGAATATACTTCAGAATACAAAAACATACTGAAAATCTACTTTAAAAAATGTCATACTGCTTTTTGTGAAGTGGACTGGTCAAAGAGAAACGAGGAGTTAGAACATAGATATGGCCTTTAAATGCCTTTCGACTAATCGCACATCAACCGCATGATGTGTGTCATCATTTAAGAGCAGTTCAAAACTGTGCCTCTGCTTGAGGTCTTGAGATGTGAAGAGTATGTTATGCTAGCATGCCGAGTCACTCAACATCAATTGTTTTATGATTTAAGAAACCTATTTATAACTCTTCTTTAAAGCATGACGAGGTTGGTGAAAGTCTAAAAATACGCTGACGATAGTTTGTTAGCTATTCTGCTGGCATTCAAGAACAAAAGCAGAATAGCATGTGCTAATAAACTTAATTTAACTGTAAAGGGAGAAAAACACAAATGGCATTTGTTTATATTTCTTTTTATTGGTGTAGTGTAGAGCTATTTCAAATTGTATAGTTTAAGGGCTTGGGTTATTCCTATCAGATTTTATCAGCTGAGCCAAATTAGCATAAAGTGGCCCCTGTAATCTTCACCGATTATCTCTAATGTTTTGGTAAGTGATTGCTTTGGAACCCTGAACATGGACATAAAAAGTGGACATTTTCACAATTGGACACAAGAGGGCAGCACCTGATCATTCAAACAGAAAGACGTCTATGCAGTTGTTTGAAATGTTAATTAACAGTTATGTTGTTTGACACAAGGTTGGATAAACATGTTTGCCTAAAAAAAGTACAAAATAAAAATTTTTTAAAAGTTGGTGGCCGACTTAACTACTCTACGAAAAACGTCCCATTTGCTAAATTATTGTAATGTGCTTGAGAACATTTAGACTGATAGACTTATTATGAAAGTCATGATTACTGTATTCCACATCATCTTGTGATTCCTCATAATTAGGAGAATAAACTGGTCTTTAGAGTGAGTTACTGCTAAATACTCATGATTCATAGCGAAATTACTAAACATTAAAGGTCATATTCTGAATTAGCTATTGGTGGGTCAAATGAAGAATGATAGAAAAATGTATCTTTTTCTTCAAACAGCTCACCGGAGCATTAGAAGTATCGGTAGTGATGTTTCGTAGGGCAGTTTCTCAGATGAGTCTGTGGAGGTGTGAATCTCGCCATTTGAAGGGAGGACTGGTTTTGAACAGGCGCCTCTGTGAAATTACCAACAATTAGGATAATTGCTGTCAATCCGGTCATTTCTGTAGGTCTCTGAATGTGTCCCCTGAAGCGGAATGGCTTGTCTTTAGCCTTTGACACTGAATCGATGGCCATCTATCAGATGTGAGCGTCTCCCAGTCTGCCTCTCATCATCAAACACTTCCCGGCCACTGCCGTCCGTCACTACCTTTAGCTATAATAAACCACGGTACGCGCAAATTCCACTAACTATCTATCTATCTATCTATCTATCTATCTATCTATGTTTGTGTGTACAAAATCTGTTTTGATTTAGTTAACCAGCCTATTATATCCATTAAACTTGCCTCAATAAATTAATGAAATAAATAAAAGCATATTACATCGTAACTTTCCAACAAAGGGATCTGGCGATTTTTGACATGAATGCTGTTGTGAATCTGATAGATTAAAAACGTAAACGCCCAGTTTTTAATGATTAGAAAAAATTAAAAGAAAAAGTTTTAATTAAAAGAAAAGGGTGTAGGGCAAAAATTGTAACCCAAAAATGGTGACATCTAAATGATTTTTTGTTAAAATTCAAGTCAATTAACTATTTAACCTTTTCACTCTTCAAATAAATAAATAGAGAGAGAGAGAGAGATACACAAAATATTTACACAACAAAATAGTTAAATGCACAAAAGTTATGTAGCCTAGGTAAATAAACCGTATTAGCCTGTAACCTCACAGATTTTCAGGCAGACTTTTCAAATCAACGGCATATGATATTTTTTTTCCAGCAAAAAGTATTTTAATTTTATTCTAATCATTCATTTTGTTTTATTTTTAAAATAATTCAAATAAAAGACATCATAGCCTACTGTTTGATGGGTGGGTCTAAATGTTTGTGTAAATAGCCTACTGCATCACTATAGACTTAGTTATATTTGTAGAACATTATATTTGTTTATTTATGGTTCAAGGTTGCCCAAAATGCCTTAAATTGTGAAGCACATGCCCTGACCAAAGTGCTCAACACATTAGGGCGGGTAGGGCAGTTGAGATATCGATCGTTGTGCTCTGTGTGTTTTGCATGGGATTGTCTGGGGGGTAATTGAGTGTCACTGTCTGTCTGTGTCGTCTCGCTGGCGCCATGTGCCTCTTTGGATTGCTAATTTCTCTAACCGACCCGCCTACATCCACTCTCTAGTGCAGGCCTGCAGTATCCACCTCCAGCAGCCTGGGAAACGCTGTCATATGGCTGACAAAGCACTGAAACATAGTTTAACGCGTTTCTCAAAACAAAGAAAGAAATCCAAAATAAATGAGATTTGGACAACTATCCTCGATCACGGAGCAGCGGCTCACTGGCCGGGGAAGTTTCACTGGATCACTTTTGGAAATCCATTATTAGTTCTATCCTCAGGGACAAACATTAAGATTTTGATATGGGTCTTTTAATCTCGAGGATATAATATATTAGGTTTCTGTTTCGTAATCAGCCACACCAGCTCCCATTTTAATAACCATTATGTTATTTTTTTTTCTTGCTACCTGCCTCATCATGCGATTCTGTCTCAGCATCTGTAGGCGGAAAGACAAATTGTATGGCCGCTGTGTGAACCAATACCAATGCCAATAGGACGGTGTATGCAAATGAACCAACAAAGCAGACCAATGAACGTTCATGTGGGCGTGGCCACACGGCTCCCAAAAGTGATCCAGTGAAATTTCCCCGGCCAGTGAGCCGCTGCTCCGTGATCGACGATAGTTGTCCAAATCTCATTTATTTTGGATTTTTCTTTGTATTATTTCACGAATCCGTTTTATTTGTGTATATATTCGCGTTTCTTACGTATGACGGATTGGTTTGGTTACGCACAAGGAATGTTTTTGTAGTTCGGCGTTGGTCTGATGGAACAAGACAGCCTTTCTGTTCCCGTTTGTTTTCGGATACAGCGCAGTTCACGGATCCCTGGGAATGCAGTAATCAATGTAGGACATATGTAACAAGTCCTGAAACCATTCGGAGGGTCTTGCCACAGGGTATCAAGACAAGGAAAAGCAGTTGTAAATGGATCGCCATTCTAGCCTTGTTTCTCTCTGGTTTCAGCTGGAACTTTGTGCGATGGCTGTTCTTCTCACGAAAGGTAAGACTGAGATTATGTAGTCGTTTCTAAAAGCGCTCAAGACTTAACACTGAAAGCATATTAAACTGCAGCGCTCAAACACAAAAAGTCTTTATATATACATTTCTCAACTAACTTACTGGCCTTGTTTGTTGAAGAAAAAAAACGTCTCAACGCGTGGCTACAATTGTAATTAATGCTACAAGTAAACTTGTTAATATGTAAACAATTCATTATAAAATGTTCATTTTATTCTTACAACTGTGCACTGACGACCTTTATAACTTCATCTGCATTTGGCTTCAGTCGTCCATTTTCAAATCTAGCGTTTCATAAATCTATTTATGACCTAAAGCCTGCTCCAGTTTAAAATGTGTTGCTAAAGTCTGGTTGACCTGCTAACATGTTCCAAAAACCATCTTAATCTATTTTGGCTGTTCTAAGGTCGTCTAATAATGCTTTATAAACCAGCTATTATGCTCCAAAACACAGCTATATAATTTTCTGGGCATTTGTTAAACTTTGATTTGCAACACTCGCCAAGAACAGAGTGCTATGGTTCGTTTCTATGAATTATTAAATAAGCACCACCATCAGAGATAAAATAAATAATAAACCGATTTAGCCTAACTGATAAGAAGACCTCAAGCGATTTCTTACACTAATGAGATGGCATGTACCTCCAGATTTGGACAGTGTACACAAGCAGCTTACAACAACACAAAGGCTGTGTTTATTTGTGTTCGTGTCGTGGAGTGTGTTTAGTGTTCTGTTTCACATCCACGCGCAGCGGTAGTTTTGGCGGTAGGTAATAATGATGAACTGACTGACCACTGAAATAGCCTACAATTTAACCGTAATACACAAACGCGAAATGTTAAACTATCAATACTTTGTGTCGTCTTTCACGTTTTTAATCTGTATGACTTTCTTTGGCGCACAAAATTAGAGTGACAGTTTCAGTCACCATTCGCCTTCATTGTGTTGATAAAAGATGCAATAAAAATGAAGTGTGACTGATGCTGTCGGTCCTCAACATCTCCTTCAGATAAAAGAACGTCATACAGTTACAAAACAACAGGAGTGCGAGTAAATTAAAGAATGTTCATTTTTGGGTGAACTGTGCCTTTAAAAGTTACCCTCCGACTTAATGCTAGGTTTGACCACAAGTGAGTTTGCGTGCTAACTGAAGATGGAGTCCTGCTCTCACCCCCCTTTACAAGTTTCCATTTGGGTTGAAAGAAATTGACTTTGGCAAACAAACCACTAATTTTAAGCTACACGGTTCCTGTTTTATAAGACAGACTAAAAGGATCCCTTGCATGAAAAGCCATGACACAGTTACACTGTTGAACAGAAATTGCCACATATTAGTGTTCTGACACAAACACTAGTCACAGCGCTGTTAGTCCTCTCTTTTTGCCTTCCTCTAGCATAACATTTAAGTAGTTTAGTTTTAGTTGCTTATTTTCACAAACATCCTCTTTGGTGAAGTGAAGAATGCTATCCTGGTAATAAAAAGTTAACTAAGTCGCTGTACTTGAAATCTTAGTAACGTTAAAAATACAACACAGTTTAATTCTCTAATAAAATGCTCAATTTCTGTTGGAATGGATGTGTTGGGAATTTCAGCGTTCCCACGCAACACCGGGCAAATTTTCAGTTGCAGTTGTTGGTGCTGGTTTAAAATGTTAACAGAATTAGTGTCATGAATCCTTGGAAAGTTTAGAGTTTCCTGGAAGCACATCAGTACAGTTGTTTTATGATTTAATATATCCAAGATGGTGCATTAATGTCAATGATATCAATTAATTACATATTTGATCTTTTCTGACTTTTCTGTTTTGCAGGAGAGATCAGGTGCTACTGTGACGCACCGCACTGTGTTGCCACTGGATACATGTGTAAATCGGAGCTCAACGCTTGCTTCACGAAGGTCCTGGACCCACTAAACACGAACTCACCTCTAACACATGGCTGTGTAGATTCGCTTTTAAACTCAGCAGATGTGTGCTCCAGCAAAAACGTGGATGTTTCTAGCGGAAGCTCCTCTCCTGTAGAGTGTTGCCATGATGATATGTGTAACTACAGAGGTTTGCATGACCTCACGCACCCTCGAGGTGATTCGACAGGTAAGATACACAAATCTGACTAAAAGCAAAAGCTGTATGAGTAGATTGTATTGTATGCTAGCTGTTTGTTTTACGTTTTAAAGAGATAGATCACCCAAAAATAAACATTTTACTTGTCATTCCATTCTGACTTTCTTCTGTGGAACATAAACATATTTTTACAAATATATTTTTTTGGTCCTTACAATGAAAGTCAGTGGAGTCTTTTCATTGTATAAGCAAAAGCAGTTGAAACCTTCTTCAGAATATTTTCTTCTTGTTCTACAGAAGACAGTTGGAACGACACGAGGGTGAATAAATGATCACAAAATTTTCATTTTGGGGTAAATTGTCCTGTTAACCTTTATAAGTTTTATAAAGGTTTTATAAACCTATTTTAGTACAGACTGTCTGGCATTGAACAGGACACAGTGATTCCTTTTATGCGTTGATATTTTTTTTTTATCTAATTGAAGTAGGTTACTATCTTTACTGATATCTGACGTCAATCCTGTGCAAACATGGACCCTTGTGACACATACTTCAGTATCAGACATACACGTGCACACACATTGTCTTTTACTGTTCTCACGGCTCCAAACTGCAGGCTGATATTTAATGGTTTCCAGTGCAGCGCGAGTTTGCGGGTAACTGGCAGTTTACCTTTTAGCACTTGGATTCAGATCACATACTTTTTATTGCACGTGGATCATGAAACGTTCCCACTGTGCTGGAATGTGCTTCTCACAGCGTCCTTTGACAGACGGCTCAAAGCACATAAATATAATCCTGTTTAATGAAAAAGGTGCGCTGAGATATTAAAAAAGAGTGGAACAAGTATAAACGTAACACGTTAGCGTTAAACCTCCTGCTGTTTTTTCATTCCCTAAGCTCCAAATCTCACTTTGTTCTCACCATGCTCTCTCTCTCTATCTAGACCGATACTACAGCTCCAATCAGAACCTGATCACAAGGGTGCAAGAGTTAGCATCCGCTAAAGAGGTGTGGTTTCGGGCGGCAGTGATAGCGGTTCCCATCGCAGGTGGGCTTATCCTGGTTCTGCTGATTATGCTGGCGTTGCGAATGCTTCGTAGTGAAAACAAGCGTCTCCAGGCCCAGCGCCAACAGATGCTGTCTCGCCTTCATTACAGTTTTCATGGACACCACCATGCTAAGAAAGGCCACGTGGCCAAGTTGGACTTGGAGTGCATGGTGCCGGTAACGGGACATGAGAACTGCTGTCTGGGCTGCGATAAGCTGCGGCAGACGGAGTTGTGCACGGGAGGAGGAAGCGGAGGCGAACGCCTCCTATCTCTTGTGCACTGGGGGATGTACACAGGACATGGCAAGCTGGAGTTCGTATGACTCGTACTCGGAGCTTCCTTGTTAGGGCACAAAAGGGTAACTGTGTAGTTTGCTGTCGTAATTTTATTATCGTCCCGCTCGGCGTGTTATTTTATTGTCTCCATGGAGAGCGAAGAAATTTCAAGGACACAAATCTTTGTGTTTTCTCAAAAGAGCACTTTACTTGAATTAGAATGGCCGGTCACTGTGGGGCTGTGGTGAATATGAAAGGGGCGGAGCTAAGGACTGCAAGCCCCACCCCTTCCCCACCGAGCCGTGTCTTGTGGATCCTGGAATGACACTGAAGACTGAAGGATTCGTAAAGACGGTCTTATTTTGCACATTTGTATAAAACGGACTAGATGACTGTGGAATGGTTGGAAAGTTGCATTCGAAGCAGCTTTTTTGAAGAATTTTACACTGACACCAGGGTACAAATAAGATTGGTTGTAGTCAAATTGTATGAATAAAGGAACCAATCTTGACTGTAACAAATCACATGCCTCTGCTTATGATTTCATTAATCAAACACATTTGCGTAATTGTGTTTTTACCTCTATTAAGCTCTCTCTGTGTGTGTGTGTGTGTGTGTGTGTGTGTGTGTGTGTGTTTGAGTAAGGAAGGTCAGTCAGTAGCAGGGAAACTGACACAGGGGCCTTGTTCTAAAGTAGTGCCCTTCATCTGACTGCGTCATCTCTGAAACCCCTCCAAAAGGGACACATTACATCTCTCTGGCTCTCTCGGCTGCTCTCTTGGGATTAATACTGGAGGTAGAGCGAGTATTTATTTAGTAAGTGAGGGAATGTCGGTAAGCTGTGAGTTCAGAGTCCTTCGCCTGCACTCGCTGAACACAGTAATTCCCTTGTATGCACTATGGCTTGACTTTACAATCCACAAATCACAGGCAGATTTGAGAACTGTGAAACTTTTTTGACCTACTTTGAAAATATGCTTGCAGCTTTACACACTAAAGTGTCCTTAAGACCAGCAGCAATTGCTAACATTCCTCTGTGATATTGTTCATTGCAGTGGACGTGTACAGCATAGGCTCCATGTGACAGCTCCCTCTCTTATTCAGAGGATTGTTGGTCAAATCGACTCCTCAAGATGGATAAGAAACAAATAACGTACTGAAAATATTTGAACCCTTTTGCTGAAAATGCTTTACCTAATACGGTGCTCTGGGTCTTTTAAAAATTGCTTATTGATCTCCTTATGATATATTATCACCAAATCTTGGATTCAGTCTCTTTGTCAACTTACTCTCTTTCAATTAGCTCAGGTTTTGTATAATTTTTGGAACTGACTGATCATAGGCCTCATTGATATGAGCTTATGCACTTCAGTTTTGAGTGAAAAAAGCTTTATTTGTGGGCAATGTTTACTAAAAAACCGACATGCATAAACCTAGATCAACAAGGCCTGCGATCAATCAGTTATAAATTATCAGTCAAAAATTATACTTTTTTGGGGGAAGTTGTTATACCATATGTGAGCCAAAGTCATTAGGTTTTGTTCCAATGCATTAGCATTTTTGGAAAATGAAATCTTCTCTAGGTCAAAATGACCACAAAACACAGCATAAGGGTTAAAAGTTCTTTAAGTCATAAAATTAATTTGTCAAAGGCAAAAAGTGCTGTAGGTTTATATATAGTGGCCACAGAGAGTATTTAAAGGGGTCATATGATTTTGTTGAAAATAACATTATTTTGTGTATTTGGTGTAATGAAATGTGTTTATGCGGTTTAAGGTTCAAAAAACACATTATTTTCCACATACTGTACGTTATTGTTTCTCCTCTATGCCCCGCCTTTCTGAAACGCGTCGATTTTTACAAAGTTCTTCGGTCTGAAAAGCAAGGTGTGCTCCGATTGGCCAGCTATCCAGTGCGTTGTGATTGGCCGAATACCTCAAGCGTGTGACAGAAATGTGACACCCCTTACCATACTGTGATACCCTGTCCAGCCGGAGCGACGAGACAAAAACATTAAAACCCATTATAAACGAGGCATTTGTTGCATCCAGTGGGGACATAAATACGGATTATAATGACTTATACTGTATTTTTACGCGTTGCGTTGCATCGCGCCGCGTAAACATAAAACAATGTCTGCATTTGTGATCGGAGAAATGACAAACAACAAGCGCTACTCTACACTGCTCAAAACTCGCGTTTGAATCGTCAGTGGCAAATCCTTTAAATATAAAAAAACATACTTACAGTCTGTGAGTCAGAACAGCCGGCATTGTAGTCTACTCTACCAGGATCAGGAAACAGTCCTCCATAAAATGCACTGCACACATCTGAATATTTGGGTTAAACTGTTCTGGAACAGTATTGTAAATACAACTTAACCACTGATTTCTAGTCGTGTCCTCTTTTGGAAGGCCAAACAAAGTAGTTTCGCTTTCACAACGAAACACACAGCGTCTCCACAACATGGCGGCGGCGGCAACAATACTACAGCAAGAATCAAAGTTACGCCGCCTTTCTTTGCGTGAA
>NW_015638019.1:1390786-1401572 GCF_001515625.1 Sinocyclocheilus rhinocerous | reverse complement strand
GACGTAGACATGTTGGGGGCGTGTTAGAACGAGCCGTTTTAGTTAGGCCTGGTTGACTCTTAACTTTTATAAAGAATATCTCTTTGGATTTTAGACTTTAGTCTTTGCAACTTTACAGATCTTCTTTATGCACCAAGAGCTTGTAACGCCAAAGAGAAAGGAAAAATTGAAATCGCATCATATGACCCCTTTAAAAATTAAGACACACTTAATGTCTGAATGCATTAGATAACAAAATATAAACTGTATTTGAAAGAAACAAAGTACAAGCACTGTTTTAGCAAAACATTTCACAAAAAGAAATTTAAGTTAGAAGTACAACAATAGAAATGATGTTCAAAAGTTAAGACAAAGAAATTGTGACCCTTTCTGGTTGTAAAACATTAGTGGCACATGTGCATAGTTAATGTGATAAATGACACTTGGAAACACTTGGAAATATTTTAGTTAAAAGGCATTGCAATATCGGCTTTGAAAAGTGAACTTTGTTCATATACTGTGACCTCAAATTTTTTTTCTTAGAACTGTTCCAAATGTGTGGGTTGAAAATTAATTTGCTGAATCACAGAACTTGAGTTTAATTCAGTACATTTCCTTGATTTTGAAGATCTAGATTAATAATGTTTAAAAAAGATCAAATCAAGTTTATTTGTAGTGCGTTTATACAATACATGAGTTCAAAGCATTACAGAAAGCTATATTATAAAAGAAAGCAATACTGTAGTATTAACAAGTTTAAACAAAGGATTGAAAACACATTCCTTCAAAAAGCTCTATAACAAAGCCATAAAGACATGATAATATAATACATTGAACTTAATTAATTTAAGTGTTTCCAGTATTACCCTGTCTCTGACTAAAGCATGTTGTCCTGTCTGCAGCTTTCTCTCACGTCTGTTCTCTCTCTTTCTCTCTCCCATGTGTCTTAGCTGACCTTGCTGTATATCAGGACCCCAGGAAGACGCCATTAGCTGGCGGACCACTTAACAGGCGCTAGCATTAGTGAGCTTAGCCTCCCCCTGGACTATTAACACTCGGTTAATGATAACAAAAGCCTGAGAGTTTGGACGAGCTAATGATCTCATTGTGTTCTCAGCTTCACTCTGGCCAATCATCTGCTTCTGCGATGAAATGTGCTTTACTTAAATGTGTCCCCAAATAATTTACTTAAATGTTACTCACTTATTGATTTTTTTTTTTTTTACTTTATTTTCAGTAATTGCAGTTATCTGGCTGTATTTACATTTTATTCAATGAAGAATCAGTGAATACAGGTTGTTTTGAATGAGATGCTGTAACACAGTTTGTCAAAAAAAATCATAAAAGCAGCATGAGGAGTGTTTGCATCACTCATTGCCGTGGCAGTAGTCAGTCTGGCTGTTTGTATTGACATGCAAATTTAACAAGGGCACCGGCTGAGTCTCCTTTACACGCTTAATTTGTTTTGAATTGACTTCAAACTGCCATCGCTTTCTTCCTATTCAGCAGTGCAGCTTTATTGAGGCCCCTTCCCCATGTAGCCTCTGGACATAGTTCCTTTACATAGATAATATTCGATTTTTAGAAACAGCCATTGTTAGAAACAGTCTGATAGTTACTGTATGTCATTAGCCAATCAAGTTAATAGCTCATCTGATTACATCAAGTACATCTGTAAAAGCATGCATTTTCTTTGTCTTTGGAATTGTTTGGCTTTTTCAACAACAAAAAAAATCCAGCCGAAGATCTTCTCCTTGCCTCGCTTGATTATTTATTAGTTCTACCAATGAAATAAACCAGGCCACTCCCAACAAACAAACACAACATGTCATCCCACATTGCTTATTTACGCAAGCAGAACTTGGAAGAAACCAGTTGTCATGGAAAGTCAAGTGACAGTCATGTACTGGACACAGAACCTAAATATTTGAACAACGCAAAGAGCCGAGAGACACGCTTTGAAGTTCACAAAACACAAACCGGAACGATGTCCTCATCTACCTCTCAACTCTAAACATTTACACAAATGTCAAGGTTAGGTTTACATCTAAAAATAATAATGCAAATGTTTATCTATCTATCTATCTATCTAGCTAGCTATCTATCCCTATACTTTTTTTTTTTTTTTTTTACAAAAGGACTTCCAAAGATGGCAGTGACCCCACTCAGCGTCTTTGGACTTATGAACCCAGGTTTATCTCAGTCAAGCTTAAGGGGGAGATTTTGGCTTGTGGAAGCAGGAGCAGATGGGAGTGGATTTGTTGCCGGTAGTCAGCAACCAGTGTATTCATCCTTATTTTGTTTAATTTGAAAAAGCTTCAGAAATCCCTATAGATGAGATTGCACAAATTTAACTTTCTCGTATGATCTTCACTTATGAGTGTAAATGAAACTAACACCTTGCTCTAGTTTAACTCTGAACACAAAGATCTGACCTCACCTGGATTTTAAGTCAGGATGTTTTCTTCAATCAGGTTGTTGTGAAGATTTGGCAATACTGTGTGTCGTGTCTAAATTACGGTAGCACTTTAGTATAGGGACCAATTCTCACAATGAACTAGTTGCTTATTAGCAACATATTGGCTGTTTATTAGTGCTTATAAAGCACATATCCTGCATGACCATATTCTACATCCCTAATCCTAACCAATACCTAAACTTAACAACTACCTTACTAACTATCAATAAGCAGCAAATTAAGGGTTTATTGAGGCAAAAGTCATAGTTAATGGATTGTTAATGGCAAGAATTGGACCTTAAAATAAAGTGTGACCTAAATTACATATTAAAATATATTAGATTAGAAAACAGATGTAAAAAATTATTCACAAAATTACTGTTTTTACTATATTTTTCATTGAATAAATGTTGCCTTGGTGAGCATAAGAGACTTCTTTCAAAACATTACAAAAATCTTACCAACCACAAACGTTTGAATGGTAGTGTAGTGTAAGATGTAATGGTTTAACTAATAAGGGCTTCAATCAGCAGCTGAGTATGTATCTGCATTTTATTCTGTGCCAGCTCTTGGTTTTGATCAAGATGAAAGCCCATGTTCCCGTGGACGTGACCTTTCATGTGCGTCTTATCCAAGCACTCTGCCAGAGCTGTATATTACAGGTTGTAAAGGCAATTATCTCTTAGTCAGGCTGGTGATAACTGAAGAATGCCATGGGCCACACCTGTAACCACACCTCCTGAGCAATTATTTAAAGGGTGTGGTTACAGAGCGCCCTATATGACAATGAGTCTGCTGGCAACAGCTCCACTTCTGAGAGACATGTTTGCTGAAGTATTATGTCTTTTGAGAAGGACATCATTGTGTTCAGCTCTGCTTTGAAAATAAATTGATAGCGTAACACCTTCGCCAGGTGTTTGAGTATTCAGACTGAAAATTCAGCTTCAAACAGCACATAGAAACCTAATATTAAAAATGAAACACACATGACCATTCAAACGCTTGCGGTCAGTATGACTGGTGTTTTTGGAAGAAAAAAAAGAAGAAGAAAACTTTTATTCAACAAGGATGCAATAAAATGATCAAAAGTGACATTATAACATTTATAATGTTACAAAAGATTTGAAGATTTAACTAAATGCTGTTCTTTTCAACTTTAAGAAAGAAAATCAAAAGAAGATAACATATCACTATTTCCACCTTCGCCAGGTGTTGAAATGTCAGTTTCATAGAGACAGGAAAAAAGGCAATATTTATTTTTTCTTAAAAATCATGTTTTTTAAAATTATTATTTTAAATGCATTAGAAAGGTGAAATATTGTATGTGTATATATATATATATATATATATATATATATATATAATAAATATAATTCAAAGATTGTGCATGGTAGAAGAATCACTAAGCAACTAAGCACTAAATCTCATCTTGTCATAAATCTGACTGACAAAATGAATTCATCTGTTTGTTTATTTTGGCAAACGACATCATTCCCACCACGTGTTGAGCATCATCTGCTGAGAGGGAAGTGAATTATGACAGTCGCTCTGCTTCGGTCCAAAACTCAAGGGTTAAATGCTTGGTGATTATTCTTTTGAGATGTTTTATGGCAGTTCTCTGGCTAATGTTAAATGACAGGGATTGTTTGAAAGCAGAGTCGGGCTCAAGAGGAGCAGAGCAGATGCCCTGGAAGAGAATGAGTAATTGAACTAAATGCTGTAGCACAGACAGACACACAACAATACAACAAGACAATGTAATTCATGTAACTTCCGGCTCTATTGTGCTTACAATACAATGATGTAAAATTGCTAACATTTAAATACTGATGACAAATTTGGGCCAGAGGTTCAAAAGGAGAAGGATAGGGTGAGGTAAGTCCAAAAAGGCAGAGGAAGTGAGATAGGAACTGAAAGAACGGTACCATGGGGAGTGGAGCTGTTTACTGCAAGGTCAAGGTCCTAGTGACATGTTTACGAGTTCTCTTCGAGCAGCTATTGCTGTTAAACTTATAACTTCACCTTCTCCCTACCACACACACACACACACACACACAGAGAGTTTAAAGACTGCTGCACAAGGGCTTTTGAAGAGGTTTCATTTTTCTTACATTTTTGACCTGTGCGTCTTTGTTGGGGTGATTTAAAGGAACATTACAAATGTCTGCTGAACATTAGACAGACTTTCTCCAATGTGTGTGTGTGTGTGTGTGTGTGTACATGTACATGAAATTGTGCATGTACATACATGTTTTATTGCATGCTGACATTAAAATTATGTTTTTAAAATATGTTTATCATAAAAAGCACACAAAATTATCATTTAGGAGACAAAATTAATAATATGATGTATTAAATTGTTCTAAACACCAGCTAGGGATCCTTAAACATACTGGGGGTCCATGGACAGATATTTAAAACATATACTAAAGATAGAAAGTTTAGAATCTAATAAAGATAAATAAATAAATAAATATTTTCCCAAATATTTCAGATATATTTTGTCTTTGATTTCTTTCAGATTATTTTAATAATGATTCAGTTGCTGCTGTAAAGGGTAAAACCACCAAACAAATGGAAATAAATTCAATAAATACTGTAAATATAAGTTAGCAGCAAGTATGTATTATTATTAATATTATTAGTAAATGCTATATTTGTAAATATGGTTAATTTTGTCCATAGTTGATTATTATTATTTTTTTTAATTATGTAGCATTACTAGACAATCCAAATGAAATTTTTACATTAAGGGGTGAACATACAGAGACAGTATAATCTAATAAAGAAAGTAAAATATATATATATATATATCTCACTCTCACTCTCTCTATTTATCTCAGCACAGTATCTGAGCTCAAAGTGGCTTTTATAGACAAAGGCTGATGGGAGATGATGAAATATCTCTCTATGACACTTGGTGCTAGAGGTGAGACCACATCAGACACAAGCTTATTCTGACAGCTTTATTAATAAAAGAAATAATAAAGGGTCTGTTTGCCAAAGGGTAGTTTAAAATCCTTTGAATGTATTGCACAAAGAAATCACAAAGAAACAAAAAACACAAATCTGTTTGCATTTCCTTGCATTAGCTAACTTTTATTCAAAACAAATGGTTTTATTTATTCATAACTCATATTTTGACCAAACAGTTTTTTTTTTATTGTGAGGACAAATGTCATTAATACAACAGATATCAAACAGCTTATGTTGTGTGTGTTTGAGACAGACTCAGCTCGCATGACCCAGCTTATTATACTATCATGTTGCAGCCAAGGGAGGACACTCATAAAAAAATTAATCCTTTTCCTGTCTATTCTTCTTTAAGGTTTCATTGTTTCCCTGTGTTCCTTTGCTGTTTACTTGCCTTTCATGTTGTAACCCATGTTCCACCTTAAATAATTTGGATTATTCTGTAAAAAACAATTAGTCGTTCTGAAGAACTCTGAAGTGAATTTTGAGTCCGTTTGTAAAATATAATTTCTGTTAGATTTTCCAGGTCAACTGTATGTGGTGTTATTGGAATGAGGAAGCGTTTAGGAACAGCAGTGACTACAGCAGAAGGCCGTGTAAAGTCATAGAACATGACTTGCTATTCCAGAATGACTGTGCACCAGTGCACAGAGCAAAGTCCATAAATACCTGGTTGGATGAGATTGGTGTGGGAGTGAAATTAATTGATTGAGAGCCATAGTACACTCTAAAAAATGCTGGGTTAAATATAACCCAGCGCTGGGTTAAAAAGGGACAAACCCAGCTATTGGGTTGTTTTTAACCCAGCATTTTTTAGAGTGTATTGATTAGAAAATGCTTCACAAAGAAAAAGTCTGTTTAAAGCCATAAGCAAAATTTCACTTAGCACCTTGTTCTTTTTTATTCCAACCAAACCACACTTTGATAGATTGTGTCTTCACATGCCTTATTACTGAAGTATGGTAAGTGATTTACACTTGCTACCCAATTACACAAATCAAGGAACTCATCATTTATATTGAGTGACAGATGAAATGAGCTGTCTTTTCAACCAAAGCTTTGCAGCACCCCTCAGAGAAACCAAACTTTAACAAGCTATAAGCTGAGACTTTTAGACGTTCACTGGTAGTCACTGTTCAGCAGCGAGGACTGATAGTTTCTCTCGGCTGATGGAAAAACAGCCACTGATGAGGTGAAACGAAGAAAGAGTGTAAGAACTTTCTTAACAGTGACCACAAGTGCTCAAGAAGCAGACGGACCACATAGTAGGAGCATTTTATAGAGAGGGAACCATATTCATGCTATTTTTTTTTTTAAATTCTCATTTACTGTACATTTACTGCTGATGTACGTCTGGTGCAAAACAGGAGTTATTGCCTTTTTCTGTGTTCTCCTGCCCAGCACCTGAACTTACACATTTACTGTTCTTCCTGAGAGAGAATGTTATAGCTCAACCAAATCTAATAATGTTCATGTTTATGAGATGCATTTGGTGTTTTGGATTTAATCCTAAATTAAAGCGAGACCTCATGGAGCCAGTTTCTCAAACCCAGCTCTGCTGCATGGTTTGCAGTAGAAAAAGTAAACAAGGCTTGCTGATATAAAATAAAATCCTCATAAGCATACACGTGTAAGTGATCATGGTTATTATGCATACATGTATATATATGTGTGTGTGTGTGTTTTTAATAAACGAATAAAACAATCTATATATCTAATTTAATTATATCTACTTACTAATATATCTATTTATTATAAGCCTCTTATACAAAACACAGTATTTTGTTATAAAACGTATATATTTTATAATTGTATTATTATAATATATACACGCATACATACAACTGTTATATATAACAATTATATGTACTAATTTACATGTAGACATTAAATGGATCATAAATGACATTTATAATGTAAATGCATATATAATATTCATATACTCTAAATAAAATGTAGAAAAAAATTATTTACTCTTTAAATAAAAGCTGTTGTTTTGAACTTTATATTCATCAAAGAATCTTCAATTTAAAAAAAATGTATAATCGTTTCTACAAAAAAAAAGAAAGAAAACAATTATTGGCATCACAGGAAACTTTTGGAAAGCAGCGTATATTGATGCCAATAACTGTAACATAAATTTAAGAGCTGTACAATTTCAGATCAGTACCCCGATCTTATTTTTGAATGTGAGTTCAAATCAATTTTTTATGATTTTTTTATTTTTATTTTTTAGGTTTGATGTCATGGCATCATGCCAAATAGTAAAATGACCATACATGATACGGTATCAGTATTGCTTATATTGCTAGGTAAATATGAAGTACAAGTATGATGAAATCATCTTACAGCATTTCCCTTATCATTCGCTCACTGAATGATAATACAAATAACCTCTCTGACTCATTGGACTGCAGTGAGACTGGGAGCGTGTTTTCTATCCCATGTGAATGTTTTCCAGAGTTTGTAAATACCACAGACAGAATGTTAACATGCACCTGGAAAGTTCTCAGAAAGGACAGTTCTCAAAGACGACAGGCTCACATAATCACACACCTGCTCGAGGAAGAACAGCTGTTTAAATACTATGTTTGTGCCACTGTAATCTCTCCTTCTCCTTGTCCTGTGCTGTGTGGAGGCTGAACCTGTGGCTGTATGACCACAACACATGGAATCTTGACTCACTGACATTCATTATGATGCTCACAACCTGAACAGCATTTGTGGACCTAAAATGACGTTCATATTTTATCACACATGTCCGCAATAAATTTAAGTAAGCCTGACATTACACAAATATTTACCTTATGTATGTCTTCATTGACTTATCTGAGCTAACTTCTTGTGTTTTCAGAGAGCACTTATCCATTTAATTATCAGCGACAAACACGGGCAGGTCAGAGTTCACTGTAAGCGCCAAACACACTTTATAGTTTTAAGTCCTGGGCGGAGTGTATGTGTGTGTGTGATTGTGAGGGAGAGGCCATTATTTACGCAGTGTTTACATTGGCTGCAGGGAATTACCCCTCGGGATGCGGAGGAGACCTTTGGAGTAAACCTCAAAAACTGATCTGACAAAAAGTCCTCTAGAAACACACACAAGACCAGCAGCACCAACACCAACACCAACCAGACATACACAGGTGCATTTGTATGCCACAGCACCAAAACGAAGACTGACGCATGTTCAGACACCACATTCGCTACAGATCACTTCTATAAAACATGTTACAAGTACACAATTGTTCAAAAGTTTGGGGTTGGTAAGATTTTTTTATGTTTCTGAAAAAGTATCGTACGCTGAATAAGGCTGCAAATAGACTTCTGGGCATTTAACCGAAAATGCATAAACTAAACAGCGATCTGATGTAGTTTATGGTAGCATAATGTATCCCGCATTGGTTATGGAAGAAACGGTGTTTACCATAATCCTACTTTAAGTGGACTCATCTGTACTTCAGCATACTGAATGATTTAACCAGGCCCTGTGGCTTCATATTAAAAGAGTGTTTGTGTTTATAAAAGAGCAGATATGTATGAAAACTAACACCCTTCAGTATCAAACCGTTGGCTTTAGGTAACAGGTCTCATTAACCTCTGCCTATAAACTGAAATTATTAGATCAGAGACATATGTTGTAGGCGTATAGGCTGGGTTCAGCCATGTTTTAAAATCCACCTGTGTTTTAAATTTAATGTTACTTGGATGCCTGAGATTTAGATGTTGCAGGAATCATTTTTAGGACCCAATATTCAGGCAGTACCTAACTTCAAATATCAAATAATGTTTGTCATGGGGATTATATTGTGTTAACACTAGTTTTAAGTCGCACATACTGCATATTATCTTTTTGAAAGTGAGGGGAGTTTCGTAGGATAAAACAGATTATTTGTCAAGTGCTCCACCCAGAACAAATATATACATACATACACACAGGTTGTGGTGTGTGATAGTTTACATCGCCCCTTGAGCTCATTATCACTCTGTTCCTTCCTGTCTGTAGATAAGAAACTCTTCCAAGCCAAAAATTCCCATCTCCACACCTCTCTCATCCTGCTGTGTCCATGCTTCCTGCGCCAACCCCACATTCACCCTTTTCTCTATTGAGCTGAACACTGCCCCTTTTCCATCTCTGTCTTTTCTTTTTGTGTCATTAAATCAACACAGTCTCATATACTCTCAAAAAAAAAGAAAAAAGGGTACAAAATCTGTCACTGGGGCGGTAAACCCTTTCAAAAGGTACTAATACAATTTAGGTTCTACATTTTAGATAACGATATGTACTTTGAAGGTACCAGTTTGCACCATTTTGGTGTAAATATGGTACAAAGATGTACCTTTTGCAAAGGTACTGCCCCAGGGCCAGCTTTTGTACCTTTTTTTTTTTGAGAGTGTAAGGGAGCATCACTCCAGTCACTGTTATCCTGCACCATCAAAAAGCCTTTCTTGTACTGTATTCAAATAATTTTTAGACATCCCTCTGCTGCCACATTTAACTTGTCTAGGATCTCTAATTAACCAAGGTAAAAATTTAATTAAATATACAAAAATGTAAATAAAAAAATTAAAATGTCATTTTTTTTGTCATTATTTACTCACACTAATGCTGTTCGAAATCCATGATCTGGATTCTGGTTTTTTTTCCCCATATGATGAAAGTGGACACTGATTTTTACTTTCTAAAAGCAGTATAAAAATACATGCAGAAAAATATTTTGTGAGGAATGGACTAATATTTAAGTTCTTCCCTGTAGCTCTGAAATCTAAAACAAAAATCTGTGTGAAAATAATTGCAACGATATCCTTCTTTGTGTTGTTATGAATACTTTGTTGTATTGTTGGACTAAAATGACTAAAACTGAATTAAAAAAATAAAATGTGACCCTGGACCACAAAACCAGTCTTAAGTTGCACAGGTATATTTGTAGCAATAGCCAACATTGTATGGGTCAGAATTTGTATGGATCAAATTTTTCTTTTATGCCAAAAATCATTAGGATATTAAGTAAAGATCTATGGCAAGAAATCTGTAGACGCACCCATAACAACAAAAGACAATACTTTATTTAACCTTTTCTGATAAGAAGTGTGCGCTGCAAACGCGAGAATTTTTGACGATCGTTTCTGTCCAATCTGCTCGTTTTATCGCGTTTAACCACAGCTGTCGTCAGTTTTTTGTCTGGCAGTTGCAGCAGATATGCGATCAAATTTCTAATTTTAGGCTGTATTACGTCGATTCTGGCACCCAACATCACAACAAGATGATATTAGGCTTGTTTGAGATGCGCCTTGCCTCGCCTGAAAGTAGGCGTAGGCAGTGAGGGGAGGAGTGAAATAAGCGCAGTCAAGACGGACAGTTCTGACCTCTCGAGGTGG
>NW_015638019.1:1390519-1390713 GCF_001515625.1 Sinocyclocheilus rhinocerous | reverse complement strand
TGCATAATAATTATGCATGCACTGTATTTTTCCTCTTCTGCTGTCGTGGTAATGCAAGCAGTTTTGTGAATGGTTGTCAAGGCAGCCAATCAGAATTTAGCAGCCTCGTCTCTGATTGGCTGGAATTATTGCATACTGTAATGCTGGGTTGTGTTGAGCAAGCGAGCCGTTGGCATTTAGAGAGCACTGAGGGT
>NW_015638019.1:1381541-1390009 GCF_001515625.1 Sinocyclocheilus rhinocerous | reverse complement strand
AAAGGTCACATATTGTACACCTTTCTGGAGTTTTATTTTAGGTTTTGATGTCCTTAAGAATATATATTTCCGGTATAAGTACGAAAAACCATCTCAATATATTTTTACAGCTCCTCTCTCAGGAGCTGTAAAAATATATTGAGATGGTTTTTCGTACTTATACCGGAAATATATATTCTTAAGGACATCAAAACCTAAAATAAAACTCCAGAAAGGTGTAAAATATGTGACCTTTAAAGGCGATTTTCTCAATATTTGATTCCAGATTTTCAAATAGTTGTATCTCGGCCAAATATTTTCCTATCCTAACAAACCATACATCAATGGAAAGCTTATTTATTTGTTTGAATAAATTTACCCTTATGATTGGTTTTGTGGTCCAGGGTCACAAATAAAGTCAAAAAGTAAAATAACAAAACTTAGTAAAATTATGCAATTTAAATAACAAATAATTATAAAAATTACAAAACTTAAAAGCTAACTCAAAATATCAATAAATACCACATTTAGTAAATTCCTTGTTTTTATTGTTGTGATTATTTTTTATGATTATTTTAATTCCTTGTATGTAAAACACTTTGAATTACCATTTTGTATGAAATGTGCTATATAAATAAACTTGCCTTGCCAAGTACTAAAATAATATCTGTTCCAAACCCTGTGGTGGAAAGAATGGTTTCTCAAGTTCAACACACTGACCAGATAGCTTCTTGGAGGGGATGATTATCAGTCAATAATGACTTATATTTCAGCACACAAAGCCATTGTATGACTTATGAAGACTTGCAGTATACTGTATGAATCATATAAACTATTAAAACATAGTTTATTTATATCTGTCTGTTCAAAACACATGCCCTGCCTTTAGCAGACTATCATTCCAGTAAGGATTAGCATTAGGTGATATCTAAAACTCATCAATGTTCATTAGCCAGTCTGTCCTTCATCAGTAATCTACAGTATTCATTCAACCCATCAAAAGTTCGATCTAAATATAGGCCCATCTGAACCATTTTGAAGTTTCCTTGTGTTTAAACTGCAACATCCTTCTCTGGTATATATAGTTTTCTGTTAAACAGGCCATTCAGCAAGTGACAGACCAAACAAAAACACTCTCAGACAAGGCGAGCTTTGGAAAATAGAGGAAAGAATGTTTGTTCAGCGATATCAAAAGATTAACTCTCATCTCTCGAAAGGAAAAAGCGGGAACATGAATTGGGCCTTTGGCTTCACAGGAATTCATGACATTCTCTTCTCTATTAGGCCTATTTATCTGCTAAAGAAAATATTATGAAGACCCCTTAGACAAGGTTAAGGGTTTTTGAGTAAAAGCAAATGTCTGAAACTGTTTGGATGAAAATCCACAGTTTAAACCTGAACATCATATCCAGAAAGCACAAAGAATAGAGAAGACTGACCACTCATTCTCTCAATAGCATCGAGGGCCAGTTCTGCTCCACTGACCTCTGTCTCACCTCTCTACTGTGTGTGTGTGTGTGTGTGTGTGTACGTTTCTGTGTGCCTTGGACTCAGAGAGAGTAATGAGATAATTACCACTGGATAATTAAATGCGATGTGTCTTCTCAAAAGTTTTCTCGTTTCACATTGTGTCCTAACAATCGCCTCCCTTGTGGACCTCTGAGGATGAAAGAGGGGGAAGGCGAGGAGAGCGCCTATTGTCCTCCTCCTGAGAAAATATCCATCCCTCGCTTTTTCCTCTCTATAATCTCATTGTGTTTTTCTCTTTCTTCTCATTTTTTTTTCATCCAGGATTGGACCAGAGATTGTGTGAGGAGGTAGAAAGGATGGGCAGATCAGAAAATGAAAGAAAGCGTGGATGGAAAACGAGAGATTTAAAATATTTAAGAAGGATCTAGATTCTAGAATATAAACCGTTTCATACAAGTTTAAATAATTTTATAGTTTATAAATACATTTTTGTTCACCCTCATGTTGTTCCAAAATGGTATGACTGACTTTCTTCTGTGGGAGGCAAAAGAAGATATTTAGTAGAATGTTCGTGCTGCTCTTTTTCATTCAATGAAAGTGAATGATGACCAGGGCTGTACACTGCAAAAATGACCCAAATGCACAGTAAAAGTACCATAAAAATAGTTTTAACTACTTTTAAGGCATATTATACATTTTCTAAAGTCATTTGATAGTTTTGCATGTAACTAGAAACTGTATGAGGTGGTAGAAAAAATGGGCAGATCAGACAATGAAAGAAAGAGACGGAAAAAGAGAGATTTCAAATATTTAAAGAAGGATCTAGAATGTAAACGTTACTAGTTTATATACATGTTACAAGTTTATATAATATCATAGTTTATGGATACATCTTTATTCACCCTCATGTTGTTCCAAAATGACTGAAGTTCCTCAGTGGGAAGCAAAAGAAGATATTTAGTAGAATGTTCATGTTGCTCTTTTCCATGCAATGAAAGTGCATGGTGACCATGGCTCTAAACTGCAAAAAAGGCCTAAATGCACAGTAAAAGTACCATAAAAGTAGTTAAAACAGTTTTTAGTGTATATTATAAGTCTTCTAAAGTCGTTTGATAGCTTTGCGTGTAAAAAACCCTGAATTCATAAAAAGGACAATTCGCTCAAAAATGAAAATTCAGTTGTTATTTATGTTGTTCCAAACCTGTATGACTTTATTTCTTCTATTGAACATAAAAGAAAATATTCTGAGAAATGGCTGTTTTTTTTTCTTTCTTTTTTTTTTTTGCTCATACAATGGAAATTAGTCATCACCAAATCTATTTGTTATCAACATTCTTTAAAATATCTTTATTATTCACACACAATTTTCCCTTCCTGTTTCCCTTTCCACAAAAACATCAGTTTTATAATAACATGAAGGATAGTAAATTATGTTTTTCTGTCAGTCTTAAGAAAACACTTGCTTTAATGGACACAATGTCCATTGAGAAATATGCAGTGATAAGCAAATGAACATTGCCTCTCTTTTGTCTTTCCTTTTTCCTGTCTTTGGATAACAAGGACTAATAGATGACATGTACCGCAAACTCCTTAATCATACGTGTGTTAAATCCAAGAAAAATAAAACCCAGACAAGTATGCATAGATATCAGTTTGTCCAGTGCCATGCGTTTATCTCTGAAAAAATACTGTCTGCAACCATGTCCGTGTGTGTGTGAGTCTAAATATGGGACAATGTCTAATTTCAGTGGTTTCAAGAATAGGACAAAGGACAAAAGTATTAGTATGAGTAAAAGATAAAGATATTACAGAACTTGCAAAAGACCATCAAGTCAACATTTTCTAAGACTTTTTCAAGCATAGCCATATAAATAATCACCCCATCACACAAAAAATTCTCCTGTCAGTAGTTTGCTAAGCTTCTGATGTGCTTCAGATTCTCTTCAGTACGTTCACAATGAAGAGAAACATTGGACATTGAACAAGAACCAAAGAAAACAGTTTAGTTCTGAGATTTTAGGATGAATAAAACAAATGCCTTATGACATTTGCAGTTTTCACAGAAAACCAAAAACAAAACAAATGGGCAGAGAAGAAAATATATAATCAGGAAACCATCCGTTGGGCCTTTTGGATCTGAACTAGAAGTTATTTTTGTATTGTCTTTTTTTGCCGTTAAAGCCATCTCCATTCCCGAAACTCCATTTTGCCCTGCGTGGAATCGTCCAGCCGCTCTGTATAATCACACACACACAAAATAAGCAGCATCTCTGTCTTTGTCATAACCACTGTGAGCATGTCGGTTGATATTTTAAAGACTATCATTTCCTCTCTTTTTGAGAACTTCCCAATGTGAAGAAGGCCTTTGAAAGCCTTCCAGTGAATCTTATTAAAGAAATGTCATATAATTCAATTCTTTTTTCCCCTTTTCTCTTACTAGCAAGCTTGGTCTGGTCATAGATCTCCGCTCCCTGGTTGGCAGAACATCTGGTTGTAATGTGCATTGATGCTGGGCACTCTTTTTTGCTGTCTGTTTTTTTAGGGCAGACTGACAGAAAAAGAAACAGAGAGAAAAAGGTTTGTGCTCCAGAGACATAAATATAAATCTCTCAAGCATGAACTCTGAGGCAATATCAGCTTCTCCGCATTTCTATCTTTAGAACTTCTGTCAGAGAAAAAGCAATGACGCTTTTGTTCCGAGTCTAGAGGAATCTTCATTTTTTCCCCCAATAACATTGGATAATAAGAATGCAAATGACAATGTATTTATAACCCTTATAAATTAAGAATGAACTGCCTTTTGAACTGTATGCACTTGAGCTTTTTAAAGGATAGTTCATCTAAATATGAAAATGCTCAGATTCTCATGTTGTTCCAAACCTGTATGACTGACTTTTTTCCATGGAAAATGTGTTTTCTTTCTCTCTCTCGTTCCCTCTTCCTTTTTGCCTGTTTGTTTAATAGACCGATTTGCATGAAATTGGTCATACTTGTAAACACTGAGTTTGTTCAGGGTGGTTGGTGAATATGACACTGTACCCTCTGGTGTGGATTATGCTGTCTTTGTGATTTCACAGTGTGATTCATTACGGACTTAGTGAGTGGAACAGAGCATTTAATGTGTTTCTCTCATATAAACAGATACAATGAACAAACCACTGGCTCTACTATCATATGGAGAAAAAGCAAACTGGACAACTGATTTCTCTTGGGAATGTAAATAAACTTTGTAAATTGGAATCGACAGTTGTCCAGAGTCCGGCAAGTCAGTGTCACTGTTAAAAAATAACCTGTTTCCCAGAAAGCCAGAGTCTACCTGTCTGACTGCCTGAGAGAACACTGACAAAACGGGTTATACTCCATCAAGTCTGCAATGAACAAAATTTTTTCCCATGTCTTTCACTCACAGTAATCATACAGCTACAGGCCATGAACTATATGACTTCATGGTATGATGATTCTTCAACTGGGGGCCCGTTTGACTACTTGAAAGCTTCTTCAAACTATGTTTCATCTGCATTAAAACATTTGTCACATTCCTAGAATAAAGATCAGATCATGGCTTTGCGGTTTTGATAAATTTATATCTATACACACAGATATATGAATACATGCGTATATTAATTACAGCAATTAATGAGAAACAATAAAAAGTAAAATCTATTATATCCTGTACAGCTAGAGAGTACAACAACAAAAAAACTTTAAAACATTTACATTTAATCATTTAGCAGGCGCTTTTATCCAAAGCGACTTACAATTGAGGAATACAACAAGCGATTCAAAACAACATTCACTTTAAAATGATCCTAGATAACATAAACATTTCCCTGATTGAAAATGTATCCATATAAGAAAACAGACACAGATAAACAAGGCTAGAAACTGTAAAAAAAAAACAAAAAAAAAACAAAATAATAAGGAGATAAGCAACACAGACAGAGACGTAGAATGAAGTAGTTATCTGCTGATTCTGCCCATTTGTTGATAGTGAGGCAAACCAGTTTCACTGGAACGGCAGAGACAATGAGGCTACACGTTAATGTCCCTGGCTGGGGTAATGAGTGCCCTCAGGTCAGTCTAGAGCACTGGCACCATTGTACACACACACAAATACACACACATGTTTTTCTCCCCCTCTCGTGAGCTCAGGTAATAACCGTAAGTAGTCAGGCTGTGATTATCTTGCAGAAAGACTCTAAATTAAAGGATAGGGCGCAGCAGGCATTCATGACAGGCTCTTTTTATGTACTCCTATAGAGGACTGTCTTTACAGTTACCCTTACACCACCTTCCATTAAAGCCTTTCTGATTACAATGACACAGAGCCATTGGGCTCCTTTGACATTTCAGCCACTACAATACAAAAAAAGCCATTCTTAGACAATCATAACTCAGACATTTCCAGTACTGTCAGTGTAAATGCATTCAGAAATTAATTGAAAGCACGACACAGGACTTTATAAAAGTATAGAGATATGAAAAAAAAAAAAAACTGACTAAAAAAGCTAGCTTGGTTTCAGTGATGCAAAATGAGTCAAATTATGATGCCATTGGTGTATTAAAAACCAGTTATAACCCATTAATATAAATATGAAAGTTTTTAATATCTTAACTATCTTTCATGTGAACATACAAATTGTGATATGTTCTATTTGAAATTTTTACTTGTATTTGACACATTCAAAATGTTGAGGCACATGCATATGCAAATATTAAGATATTAAGGGGTTGCCAAATACTGTTTAAAATCGTATCAATATTCCAGATATTGTATCAAGCTTAAGTGAGTAGCAAGAAGGAGTAAGCTATAATTTACTCCCCAAATCTAACTTCTCTACAACCTCAGTTTATGGAAAGGGGACATGAAAAAAAAAAAGTAGGGTGTGTCATTTGAACCAGATTATGGCTGAGGAAGATTACAGGCTCTTCTGAAGCAGACGGAAAGATATAGACAGTGTAAGATGAGGCAAAAGAGAAAGGAAGAAAAAAGAGTGATAGAGAAATACAGCGAAGAGGAAAAGTAAAAACGCTGAACGTTTGTGTTTGTGCCGAATGCGAAGGATTTTAAAAAGAATGTGAGTAATTAAACCATTGCTCTCTGCTACACACACACACAGTGTGGGTAATAACAGGCAGCCTACGCCTTATCTATGGGACAGTTTGACGCCTGTGTGTCTCTTGGTCATTGTTTTGATGAGCTCACTCGCACTTAGGTGACACAATGGCACAGAAATTTCACTCAAACACTCAGAAACAACCACGCACACACCTGCAGGCCTGTCTCATCCACATAAAGGATATTTTTAGACAAGCCATTTACAGGTGTATTGTGTATAGGTGCCTGGCTTGATTCCTTACTGACAGTAATTTCCGTTCATCAGAGCCTGTTGCTGTCAAAAGCACGTCTTTTGTTTTTCAGAATCATATGGTTTCCTCCTCTATAAATGTGAGATTGCATTAAATAAGATATAAAGTTATATTGTGAGACATAAAGTCATAATTGCCAAAACACAAGTTTTAATTCAGAGATTTGAATTTATATAGTGAAATATAGTCATAGTTACAAGAAATAAAACTGTTGTAAATGGGAGCTATAAAATGACAATTACAAGACTATGTTACAATTATGAGAAATCACAATGACTTTTTTATTTGCTTACAGAAATAGTTTTTAACCAAATAAAACCCAGAAATATAGAAACAACATACTGAGACACTGTTTTAGCTAGAAAGAATGGTCAAACTTTATTTTAAGGTCCAATTCTCACTATTAACAAACCATTAACTATGACTTTTGCTTCAATAAACTCATAATTTGCTGCTTAGTTGATAAGTTTAGGTATTAGGGACGTAGAATATGGTCATGCAGAATATGTGATTTATAAGTACTAATAAACAGCCAATATGTTAATAATAGGCATGCTAATAAGCAACTAGTTAATAGTGAAAATCGGTCCCTATACTACAGATATTATGATGACATCATAATTTACGTCTTGTAAATTTACAGTAAAGCATAGTTACACGTGTTACTGTACTTACTATAGTAATAACAGTAAATTATGCATAATTACAAGTAACTAACCCCTAAACAAACCCTAACTTTGACTCTACAGTAAGTAACTAAAATCACTCAGTACCTATTTGTGTAATTACACTGTAACAACATCACAATAATAAAGTGTTACCAAATTTAATCTTAAATATCGAAAAAATTTGGTTTACAAAAACCCACAATTGCTCACCAAATGCTGAAATCATCTACAAAACTAGAAGCTAAATAGGGTTACGAGTTTAGAATAAGCCCAAACCAGAATGTTTGAGGAATATCAATATACCAAAGCACCACTTTTCATACAGTTCTACCAGGTGGAGTCTTGGTATTTGTGGATGCATGTATCAAAGTAATTATTATACAGTCTAGACTCAGTAAAGCTTTGATCCAAACAGGAAGACATTGAACATGACATTGTTTTTCAGAAGAGAAATCAAAGGCATTTAGATGAGGTGATTTGACAGCTACATGATGCTAATGGCAGTTAAAAACATTGTTTAGCTATTTTACTGTCATTTAGCAGTGAAATGTAAATGCTGGTTAAGATGGCTGTGACACTTTAACAGAGGTGAGAGAAGGAGGTTAAAAGCTTGAGGCTGACTACTTGAGTAATTTATGAAGAAGAAGTTGAGCACTTCCAGGCATAGTTACAGACACCTCTCTTCAGACCTGACCAGTGGCGTCTCTCCTGTCATGTGTACGGGGCCCTGAGGGTCACATAGGTACTGAACATCAATCAGAAGTCTAGAATTGGCAGCATGATAAACACAGAAAAATACTGGCATTGGTAAGATGTTTTTGAAAGAAGTCTGCTCACTCAGGCTGCATTGATTTGATCAAAATACGTTCTAACATTATATATTACATCATTTTAACATGCTGATTTGGTGCTTGCTGTCATATTATAATCAGTGTTGGGAGTAACGCATTACAAAAGTAATAATATTACAGTAGTATATTA
>NW_015638019.1:1379957-1381219 GCF_001515625.1 Sinocyclocheilus rhinocerous | reverse complement strand
ATATTTTGCAATTACTTTAAAAAAGTGGTAGGGACATGGCAAAAAGTGGTGGGGACATGTCCCACCCGCAAATTATGCCTATGAATTATGGTATTCTTCTGTAGCCTGACGACGAGTAACTTTAAAGTTTTCATGTGAACTCAAAGACAGCCTGATGCTTTGTTTATAGACTATTTGTGGGTGGCCGTTTGTTGTTTCACCTATCAATTCGTGTCGATAAAGTATAATAGGGTAAATCCTGTATAGTGATTTATCCTATATAGTGCTTGCATAAAGCAAGTAGTGCATACACTTGTAGCTGTTATGTATCTTTGTAAGTCATTGTAAGCCCTTTTTTGAGGCACGCGCAAGCGCAAGCGCACGAACACCCCCCCAAAAAAACCAAGTGGGCTCCCCCAAAGTCCACGGTATAGTTCGAACACTGACTAAGAATATACCATGCATATATAAAAATGTAGTATGTATGCATGAGAGTGAGTGAATGGATGAATAAAGCAGGGTAATGTGAGCGGTCTAAGGTTTGAGTTAGACCAGATGTCCTGACCTTTGGTTATAAGATACAGCTCTACTCCCTACAGGAAGACAGAGATGGATAAGGTGAGCTCAGAGCCACACACAAACACACACTATTTTGGAGCACGTTTGCGCTCTTTCATCCGCTGTGTTCCCACCATTACATATTCTAATGACTCTCTTTAGCAGTGATGCTGAGGAAAGAAAGAAGAATTAATTTTTTTATCTCATATCAATCTTTAACCTCCTTGCCAAAGTTCCCAGTATGACTTTGAAGTCTGTTTTCCATAGATCAGTGAGAATGATATGCAGACAGACATGCCGTTTTAGTAATATACTATTTATGGCGATCATTTGTTTTATCCACTGCCGCTTCAAACAAAGAACTCTATATTTAGCTCGTATGATCTGAACAGAGGTTCATATGTGCAGTAGCTTGCTTTCCCAGCACACTTGCAAAGTTTAAACCTATCATTTGCTTATGGTTACCTTGAAAGGCAAATACATTACAGAGTGGGATGGAGGGGTTTGATGGACAAAGGCTCTAATCAAACACTGAAACACAGGTAAACACAGTGTGTGGTACATGTACTACCAGTGGCCCACGGAGTTCCTTCACGTGGTTTATTTCTTATTTTCGATAATTTTTTTTATACAGCTTTGTGCATCTAATCATTATCATGTAGTCCAAGTGAAACTTCATAATTTTCATTCATCATTTGTATTTAATAAACACCGACATCCAAAAA
>NW_015638019.1:1337591-1379732 GCF_001515625.1 Sinocyclocheilus rhinocerous | reverse complement strand
AAAAAAAAAAAAAACAGCATAGAGAGCACTTATGAATCTAAGACTACATTTTTTTCCCCCAGTTCCAGTTGGTTTATTAAGGCATTTTTGTTGATAAGAGGTTCAAGTCCATTTAAGGCAAGTCAGTATATGTAGTGTATATTGGATAGAACTGGTCTCTTATTTTCACTAAATAATTTTATAGTGTCTTCCTGTGTCTAAGCCTCACAGCAAGATTAGTAAAACCAAGGTCCTTTTATTTGTTATCATGCTAGAACAGTTAGTTTTTACAAATTAAACATAAAAACTGTAATCTCTGCTACTCTGAATACAGTGTTTAGAAATGCAATGTTTATGGCAGGCCAATGTTTATGTGATTATAATGCTATATGTTTCAAATGACTGACGGGAGTATAATTGTGTACCAGTCCACTGGGGCCGATCTGATTAGAAATGAGGATTTTGGGCTAACCGGCAACGCTGGTGGCTGCTTGAGCATTTCTATGTGTTTGTGAACTACATTTTTGCTGTTGTTAGGGTGTTTGTTATTATGTAGAATTGTTATGAGATGCACCTAAGATCTTCCTAACATGAAAAAGGCAACATGAAAGTGCAAAACTCTGTCAAAGTTACTTAATATTACTGAATGTAATAAGAAATAAAAATTGCTTTGGTAACACTTGTCTACAACCTGAAGTGCAATCATTGTCACGTAGCGTCGTCTCTGCTGCAACAGCTTGACTACACTGAACGCATCAAAGCGAATCCATTTGGACTGTAGTGCAAACTTGTCAGAAATAGAATATGGCAACAGTTTACTGTTGTTGTTTCGTCAGATGACTTATTTTTGTTGGCCAAAACCTAGAAATGAGTTAACATTTCAGCACTTATGATTCCATCTTCCTAAAGTCAATGGGTTTTTTTGTTTGTTCAAACAGGTTTTTGGTTAAATGCTTGAAATAAGATCCGTGGTTAACTACAACACAAGTTACATCAAGTAATACTACCATGTGATTTTTTTTTTTTACTTTTACATGTTTTTAAAAGGCAAACTAGTGGCTAAATGGGACTACAGAGAGTTGTCAGAAGGTGAAGTCATGTGATCGTGGTGTGGTTAGTTACGTTTAGCTTTTTGCTTCTGGCGATTTTATTTAGGCTACAAAATTCATAAAAGTTGTGTTCATTTGTGAAAAGTATCATTATGAACAAAAAGTGTAAGAATCATAATATTTGTTGGTCACAGAGCATATTTTCTGCAATAATCCAAAAACTAATGAAAAAATCCTAATGGGTTTCTGTCAGGGTGATGTTAACTTCTTGTTTGGACTACAAAATATGTCATCCCTGCAGCACTCTATTGTCTATCATGCAAATTCAATCATCCTAAATACGAACTAAAGAAAGATCTGTATGTAATGGAGTGGTTAGAGGCTATTTTACATTTTAAATATACTACTTAGATATCAGATATTTTGGGAAATGTGCCACAGGGATTTTGTACAACTTGTTACATTACTGTATGTTCTGTTTAATGTGTTAGTAATCTGGTTTTCATTCTTGTGTTTATCCTGTCAATACAACATAAAAAAAAATTACAACCGTAAAAGTACAAATGTATAAACAAACATGTTACACAAACACATTATCTTGTTGCTAAGCTCTTAGGGCTTGCCTATTTCCTTTCATTCCTAACTTTTATCCACTCTGAATATTAGATTCCCACTCCTTCAGACCATACACACCCCCTTCATCCCTCAAACCCCGTCCCCTCAGCCCTACATTCCAGCATTTCACAGCCATAAACAACTATCAAGTTAATGGTTAAAAAAATCATTAAAAAGAGAACATCTGGGTAACACAGGCAACCAATCAGAAAGGCAGGGTGGGAGTGAAGCCCCGAACAGTGACCTGTGATTGGTCAGACCCGGGCCTCGCACCTTGTTAATTCAGTTCCTCTCATGTGCACGGGCTTTATGGAGCATTTAGAGAGGGTAAGAACCAGCGGGATGCGGATGGAAGGAGGGGGAAATGCGAGTGAGGGCTACAGGCCCTCTCAAACACACACGCACACACACAAACAGATGGTAACAGTTAGCCGCGCAGTGGTAGCAGCAGTCAGCTTCTCTGTTCTTCAGTTTTTTATGTTCTAAATCAGAAGCAGCCTGTAGCCTGACCCTTAATTTGGAGCTTGCTACAGTTTTAAGATGTCACTGGAAATTGAGGTGGAAAAATTGTTTAGAAAATGAACTGAGGGAATAGGCTGCGGTGCAGGAGGAATTGCATAATTAAAGGAGAAGAGTCTGGCTTTTTTCAGTCAGCGTCCTTCATTCTCTCTCTTGCTCTGTCTGTGTCGCTCTCGATTCCTCTCCCTCCCCCTCTCCTATTTGACTTTTCGAAATGTATGAATGTGGCTATTGAACGAGAGGGTTCGAGAGATAAAGCTGTCGAAAGCTTTCAGCTGAAATTAATCTTTAGAGCTGAACTGAATGAGTGTGTCTTACAGCTGGCATTTTTTCGGGCATAACAGAAGATTCACTCAGGCATTAGAGTGGCTTCATGTGTCCCATTTAGTGCTGTTAACCTCAAGTGCATTTTGACACCTGTTGCTATGCTTTAAAGGCATTTCTAAAAGACAAAATATAATAGTTTGTTAGCACATTCACACATATGCACTTTTTTTTGTTAGTTTTAAAAAGTTTTAAAAAGACCATATCATGCAGCTCCAACTATTAAATTGTTTCTTTCATTGAACACAAAATTAGACACACACACACACACACACACACACACACACATAGCTTAGTCCACTTATAGCCTAATGTAATACTTCCTCACCCTATAGAATTAAATGCCTTCTTTAATAAAATTTTCTTAATTGCGTTGTGCGACATGTCAAAACTATTTTCAAATTGAACTTTAGACAAGAAATCAACGGAGAGGATTATTAGAGAATAAAGGCTTATATTGTGCCTGTTCCTTATACAAAGTTATCAAAGAAGACTGGAAATATAGTGCACTTACTATAAGTATACTACTATTATATTTATAGTATAATACATTTTATTGGACTACTTTTATGATACTCTTATAGTGCTTTTTCCTTAATGCAATATAGCAGCATAAATCAGCATCCTTTTTGAATGGAAAAGAGCAGCTTGGATATTCTACGTAGTGTAACATCTTATTTTGGGTTTCAAGTCAGAAGGAAAATAAGTACAGCGTCATAAATTCTAGCAAATAATGGCAACATATAATGACGTATACTTTGATACTTTAGCTGTCTAAATATTTGTGTATGTTTGCATTGTAAATAGCTTTGTGTGTACAGTTAGGTAAAATATTATTTTACAATTAAAGAGCTGCTAGTGAAATGTTGAATCACAGTCATGGATGAAAAACGGGTCACAGTGAAATTTCAGACTGCTTCGATCATTATACCCTGTCTCTCCTTTTACTTATTTCTCACATTGCCATAAATTTTGAAAAATGAAATACACAGATCTTCATTTGTGTAGGGCATTCTATACACTACAGTAATAGGTGTGTATACAGTATAATGTGTGTAAAACAGTGAATGGAGCCCACTCACCTCCTCAGTAACTGGATGAATGTTTGGTGGGCTTTGTGTTCATAACTGAATGGAACCTATGCTGCCAGGAGTAATTATGGGTAATTGGTGACACAATGAAGTGATGACAGCTGTGGGGCTACGCACACACTCATGTACACACATGCACACACTAGTGTGAAAATGCCAAGGGCAGAATTTAATACTGAGTTCCTCTTACCACAGAGAGCCACTTAGGGGACACAATAAACCTGTTCCATTCTATACACTACAGTAATAGGTGTGTATACAGTATAATGTGTGTAAAACAGTGAATGGAGCCCACTCACCTCCTCAGTAACTGGATGAATGTTTGGTGGGCTTTGTGTTCATAACTGAATGGAACCTATGCTGCCAGGAGTAATTATGGGTAATTGGTGACACAATGAAGTGATGACAGCTGTGGGGCTACACACACACACACACACACACACACATACACACACTACTGTGGAAACGCAAAGGACAGAATTGAATATTGAGTCCCTCTGACTGGTCATTGACCTGCACTGCAGAGAGTCACTTAGGGGACACAATAAACCTATTTTCGAACCTTTACCTGCAAACCCATAGAAACGCATACACTTACTACATAACATGAACGTGCATTGTAAGATACTTGTCAAACTTAAAAGGCATGGTTCACCTAAAAATGAAAAGTTATCTGTGTAAAATCTGTGTAACTTATGTTCTTCTGCATATCGCAAAAGAAGATACTTTGAAAAATGCTTGCAATTAAACTTGTAAGTACTTTTGTGAGGTTTTGTTCTGTTGCATTCTTTTTTTGTAGCATTTTGTGTACATCGATGTTTCTAGTAATCACACTAAATTAATATGTGACAGCCCTAATTAACAGCCTATTGTTCTTAAGTCCTGAGGTTCGAGTAGGTACAATAATTAGCTACTGCCTCTGATGATTAAGTAAAGAAGAATGTATCCACGTATACCCAAAAACACAGGCTTTACAAACATGTTTTGAATCCCTTTAGAAATGTGAATGAACTCAAACATCTTGATAAGCCGGGGGACCTTTCAGCACAAACTTTGAACACACGCACACTTTTGAGGTCAGGCATGGTTGGTTCAGAGTTATCTGTGGCTGTCTGAATGCAGTGTTCAAAGATGTCTGTGGGAAAAAGACAGCAGTTGATGTGGGAATGACCCCCACGCTATCACACACTTTACTTACTGATAAGGTCTGCATGCACTAACACACACACACAAAAAGAAATAATTATTTCTGGGGCAATTAATAAAACAGTGGGGCTGGCTGTCACACTTTCATATTCAAGGTGGGTTTAATTAATAGCTATTAAACAGAATATTATAAGATTTTCAGATAAATCTACAAGAAAACAGCAAAAAATGCAAAATGTAGCATACAAAAATTTAACTATTATTTAATTTGTTTATTTTATAAATATAGCCATTACAACTAATATTATCTTTATTTATATATTATTTAATGTATTTATTTATTTTATTATTATTATTGTTGTAATTACTATCTTAGGTTTTAAAGTTATTGTTGTAAAGCACATTGTCCAACTTATGCTGATTTTAATGGTTCTTTAAAAATAAATGTCAACCTGATATAAATGTGACAACTTTCCCCAAGTGAACTCTTGTCTGTCAGTCTACCTGCATTAAATAGTTGACCCTATCTGTTTTATTGTTTTAATTTATGTATCCACCAATGATAAAAAAAAAAAGATAATAAAATTTTACTTTGAAGGCTAGACTAATTAAAGGGGTTTTGAAGCCAATATACAAAAACCACTGCTAGAAAACAAGCATTTGTGCCAGAAAAGTCAAGACCAAACTCGGCATCCAGCATTTTCCTACACAAGTGCTTTCACAACTCTTGTATAACAAGAGCAAATACAAGCACGGAGCAAATGTGAATAAGGGGGAGAGAAAGAGCGTCAGAGGGGAAGAAAGCTGGAGAGAGAGAGAAAGACAAAAAAGAGAGAGGCCAGTGCTTGTCTTTTGAATCTTTGCACTCAACAATCATCCAATTGTTCTGGAGAACACAGTAACAAAACAGCCATAATTAGCAAGCCGTAACAGTCAGAAATGCCACATGCTGTTAATGTAGACGAGAGGAGACAGGGAGCGAATGAGGAAGAGAGAAAGAGGAAAAGCTGAGGGAGGAAGAGGAAAAAGCCATATCGAAAAATCGAGGACGTATCGAGTAGTGTATTTTACTTCACTCACACTCTTTTTGTTTTTTATTTCATCTCCATATCTCTTATGTGCAAGTTTACAAATGTTCATAAATGACAAAACACATACGCACAGACAATCGTACACACGGCTACTCTGCTTGGCTTTCTTGTGTGTGTCCTGTTTCACACGGCTGAATGAGCAGTGCGTTAACCATCTAATGGGGCCAAAGGACGTGTCCACTGAACTACACTGAATACACACACACACTCCTCACTCACACTACACCTGAATGAGCACTGAGTTAACCATCTAATAAGGCCAAAGGACGTGTCTACCGAATTGAACACGCACACACACACTGGCCCATTCTCTCTTGACATGTTCCTCCTCATAAAGCATCTGCTGATCCCTTTCAGACTTTAAAAGCATGGATTTGACATACATGTGTGTCTCTAGTCATTGTCTTTTTTTTAGAGTAATCCAAAGCAAGAGTTTTGCGGCATAACATTTTCTATTGAGCCTACTTATAATGCATTACAAAAATACTGTTAATGCATTAAAGGGATAGTTCACCCAAAAATGAAAAACTCACCTTCAAGTTTTTGTCCTTCCATTGAAAGTTCAGGGAACCAAAACTTGAAGGTTATAAAGATTGTCGTAAAAAAAATCCACATGAATCAAGCCATTTAATCCAAGTCTTGTGATCACTTTATTTGATGAAAAGGTTTAATTTAAGCTTAAATATGCATGTGTGATGTGCGAGAACTAATGAGGTTTGTTCTAGCATGTGATGCACACACAAGCTTCCATGTTCGCATATGTGATGCACTCCATGTGTGTTTATATATGAATAAAATGCTAAATTAAATCTGTTCATCATATAAAGCAATTATATTTCTTAACAAGACTTGGATTAAACCACTTGATTCATGTGGATTCATTTTCTTTAATAATTTCTCAATAATCCACTTCACATTACTTAAAATAAAATTTAAAAACAGAAATTTAGTGGGATTTTACAAAACAGGTATTTCCTAAAAATGAATTAACCAATGAAGTGAATTAACTTGATTAAAAACTTTCTCAAATGTATCAACAGAATAAAACAATTTTCTCAGAGTAGAAATATTACAGTCTGATAAAATGTTAAAACATCACAAATGTAGAACGCAAAAGCAGGAGTTTTGTGATTTTGCCTGAAGCAGGCCTTTGTAATACTAAAGAGTGTCAAATTCTATTTTATGGCCATGCAGACATTTTTCTCAATTTACCTGCCAATGGCAAAATTTGTTCACCATTCCACACATTACAGTGCATTTTGCTCTTTAAAGGAGTTGCCATAAACAGGTAAGTATTATAATGCATTATAAATTTGTTTATACTTACACTAGCATTATATAATGGATTTTAAAGTGCATTATAACATATTATGAATACCTTCATGGTGCATTATCCACAAGCTACATCGAATGTTTCCATTTACTGAACAGATTCAATCTGGCCTTCGTAAATGCCAGTATGGGATGCACTGCTATGTTGCATATATGTATAGATAAAACCTAAAGATGAAGATGGGGCACCTGAGAGAGACTGCATCTTCTGAATAAAAGACCATGAGCGGGGGTGAGATGACCCACTCAGATTAGCTTCATATGCACAGAGGCCTCTGCTGAAAGCCTCTGATCAGACTCTGCCCCCAGACTTCAGACAGACACAGAGGCCTGGGCTAGACTGACCTGGGAATGGCACAGACGGACAGAGGAGGGAGAGAACGAGATAACGGGAGTAGAATGGAGGGATGGTTGTTGAGGGATGGACCAGCTTGAATTGCACACAGTATGCATGTGAGCTGAGCTCTTTACATTGAATGTAATGAATGACTGAACTATAATCCCAATGAACCCAATCAATTCTGCTGATTAAACTACTGTGAGGAAATGAAACACTACCAAATGTTGTTTGGCACATTAAATGCCCAAACTATTTACAGGATCTACTTTATTGTGGATTCTCTGTTGTAATTTTCACTGTGATTAAAAATGTATTTGATGCTTCTAGCATTGAGGTTTAATCGTGATGTAAACACACAAAGTGTGCTTATGTAGATGCATGTGTGTGTGTGTGTGTGTGTGTTTAATAGTATGAGTAGGGCAGGAGATCGGTGTTGGCTATAAAGTTTCTCATTAAAGCTGTCAGGGCTACAGTTCAAATCAACTACAGCTGTGCTGTGTCTGCCTGTTCAACTGCCTAACTGAACACTTCCCCAACAAACACACACACACAGAGGTGCTTGACAGTTCAGCATTTATCTGAAAGGATAAACTGACATTATTGCGTGTTTTAGAATGTGTAAGTTCTCAGATGAAGCTAGATCTGTCTCTTTCAGATAATGGCATTCAGACCATGCAGTGTGATTGCAAGTGTGACATTGCTTTTATAAAACAGTTCAATAAACCTGGTTAAAATTAAGTAATTTACATTTAGACACAAAATTAACAGTTACGACATTAACAGCTGTTTCAGTATTCGGTATATTTCAATTTTGCACTACGAAAGTAAATAACAATGTATAGGTTATTAAATTAGCTAACATGCTAAAGCTAATGGCGACAGCAAAGAGGAAGTAAAAAAATGCTTCCATGCAGCAAGAAAAACAAATCTCTTCACTCTCTTTACCACCTGATCACAATTCCTACAAAATCATGATAGTTTGAACTGTTATAAAGTCAATTAATGTCTTTTAGTTAGCTTATATACTAGCATAGCATACAGATACCAGATTAGCCTGATATATTAGTTTATAGTACACCACACATTTGCATTTACCCTACATGTATTCACAATCTTTAATGTAATTACATGTTAAATTAAGTGTTAATTATCCAATTATTTCAGTTATAAAAAACATTGTTTATGTGTACTTGGTATAGTAACTATTAACTGATAGTTGATGAAAACCTGATGTTGATTGAGGGCTCAATTTGTCCCGACATCAGCTCACTCTGTGTCCGAATTCACTTTCTCATTTTCATTCACCCTTTCAGTGGACCATATTGGCGGAGTAATGTTGGGAAAAGTGAATGAAGGTATAGGGGTTTTCTTATACAGTCATAGTCTCTAGATAGCAGAGTACATAGAAGAACATTTGTGACACATTAATCTACAAATCTGTTGTTTAGTTAATTGTCACTAAAATCCCTAACTGAGTCTGACTGTGCCAACTTTCCTCCTGTCACCCCATAACAATTCTTTTTCTCCTTCCCACTCCATTTATCCAATGCTAACACCTTGTGGGCCACAGAGCATTTAGGAAGGAGGTGAGGATCATGGATGCTTAATAGACAGGATGCCTCCCCTTTGACCTTAACCTGTAAAACGAAATGGGAGAAATGCGTCAGTTACTTCTCATACATACAAAAATATCAGCACAATAGCAATGGAGAAGAAAAGAGAGGAAGGGGGAATGAAGCGTTTTGTTCTTTGTTACATTCTGTAGCTGATTGCAGACTGGGCTAGGGTGTCACATGACTTGAGTGATTCGCTCTCTTCTAACCACCACGGCCCCCCTTCCCATCACCCCACCGTGGCCCTCATCAGGTCATGTCAGCTCGAGTTTGTTGCTCCTGTAGTTTTTAATTCTGTCTGATAGCTGGACAAAAGCAGAGTGGAGGAACAGAGGGGGAAAGCGGTAAACGATGGTGCATTGTGGGTAATAATAAAGAATAAGAAGCATGTATCAGGGAAAAATGGGGAACAAAAGCATTTTGTTATCGTTTTTTTTTATAACCCACCATTATTGCATTCTTTTTTCAGTTTCTTTCTTCTGTCTTCTTTTTAGTCTTGACTGAATGTATGTTGGTCCTTGTGGTTTAATTTTTTTCCCCTGCTACCCATTCATACAACAAGACAAATGATGTTTTCCCAAAATCCAGAAACTAGTAAGATCAGATTTCTTGACTCTGGATTCTCTCCAGTTTCTGCTAATAGCAGAATAGCACTTAGCTTTGACCTAAGGCCCTCTATGAATGACAGAAGCAAATGAAAAAGACAGAGGGGGAGGGGAAAAAGCGACCACACCAGCCTACAATGAGACCATTACTTTTGATGAATCTGGCCACCTGTATGTGTCATTTTGAAGTGTTCTGAAGGGGATGTATGCTTTACATATTAAGCGAGAGGTTGGCCAAAAGTTGTTCGGAGCCCAAGGAGCTTGTGTGAAGACTGTGGGAGAAACACAGATTGTGAAGAGAGAATCAACCCTCTCTTTCTTTCTCTCTCTCACTCTCTTTCCCACACGGTAGAAAGAGCTCCCTCTGCTGAACTTACACAAGCTCTGTCTCTCTTTCTCTCTGTGACAATCTACTCTGGGGCTGGTTGTCACAAGGGCTCTATCACAGTACCTAAATGGTCTAGTAACTAATAAGAGCATGCATAAATGTTATGCAGTTTTTATTATGTACTAATCACATTATTTTTGGCTAAAACAATGGTCTGATACCTTTTACATTTTGTGCTGATTTATGATTTTTTTTGTAAAAATTACTTTAATTTTAAGTATGGCTGAAAGGCCTGTAAAAACATTGTTTAATAGGTAATTCTTTGGTCACTTTTTTTGTTTGTTTGTTTTTACCATGGCTCAACGGCAGTAGTTCTCAACCAAGGGACCAGGTCCCACCAGGGGGCCAAAGCAAACAAATCAACAACTAATAGAGATTTTATAGAATTTCCACTGTCTTGAAATCACTGAATATATGAGATATCCTAATTTTTAAGTGTGGTTTATACACATGGAGTAGTCATATAAATGAGTAAAATCTTATAACACCATGGGTGTTTTTATTCATATTTTTCTAGTTGCCAGCTCTGAAATATTTTATTGGGAAGAGATTGTGAGTAAATACATTAAAAAAATTAAATCACAAAAAACTGGAGAAGTCATTAGGCCTTTTAATATTGTTGAGGACAATGAGTGGCCTTGGAGTCAAAAAGTTCAAGACCCACTGCTCTGCTGTGTACAGTACACCTATACAGAAATTAACTTCTAAAAATAAACCTTGAGTCAAAAGTTTTCAAAAGACTCCTGGAGCTCAGAAAAGGGCCAAAACTATTTTTCTGTCACACTTCAATCAGATTTAAGTCTGAGAGGAAAATGGATGCTTGGATTAACACGGGAGTTTGACACAAAGGCTTTGTCATAATGAACCCAGAACACCTCAGCCTCAGGCATCCATAGACAGTCTCACAGTTGAGAGGTCAGGACCGCCAAAACCCTCTAAAAAGGCACTTCAACCAATAAATAAGAATGCTCTCATTATTCAAGACCATAACCTGTCGGTTGGTCCAACTTTCAGAAAACGGACTCATTTAATAGGTCTGAAGTGTTTGAATGACATTTTAAAAAACATTTTATGTTCCTGTGGTTCAGTGGTAGAGCATTGTGTTAGCAGCACAATAGGTCGTGGGTTCGATTCCCAGGGAACAAACATACTAGTAAAAAATGTATAGCCTGAATGCACTGTAAGTCGCTTTGGATAAAAGCGTCTGCTAAATGCATAAATTATTATTATTAATTATTAAAAAAACATTATTGATTTAGTACAACTAAAATCACATTTTCAAAGTGCATGTGAATGCTCTTAATGTCTATACCCCAATGCCACTGACTAGCAAGTAGTTTCATGGTTGTGAAGTAACAAAAGTCTATAGTGACTCCTTTTGTTTCACTGAAATGCAGTTTCAATACAGAACAGAAAAGTGTACTTGTCTAGTAATTTCATGGGACTTTAACACACAACATCAGCATTATAACAGACGCCAAGTAGTCTCTCTGAATGAATGAGTAGGGGGTGTTCTGTTCTCCCAGCCCACAGCTTCTTCATGAATCTCACAACTACAAAACAGAGGAGGAAAAGCTAAACCACAGAGACATTTTCATGATATGTGGTTTGCTACTGCACAGTGGCCGGCCAGTAACCAAACTTAACCTGTGCAATTAGAACATGTTACACCGTTTGAGGAGTCGCTTTGAAGCTGTCGGCACCAGACATAGATAATGAAGGGCTGTGCTTTGAACTGGTCAGATGAGGACTACTTAAATTGAAGCTGTCATGCCTCAACATCTTCTGTCCCATGACATTAAGTGGTTGGTTACTTCTATAATTTGTGTTTTTGTCAGAAAGTGAGAGCAAGGCCTCACCCAGTGCAAAATTAATCTAACTGTCATTGAACAGACATAACAAAAAAACAAAAACAAACCTATTAAAGCAAGACACTACAGGCAAAACCTTTTTTCCAGCTACTTTTTCATGTAATTTTTTTTTCTTTACTTTTTTGACTTTGTAATCATTAATCAAAATAATATCGCTCTGGTGACATATGGTGGACATCTCTAGTCATTTAATATTCAGTTTTGACTGTAACACACACATCTCAAAATCTAGTCGACAACAATGTTTAGAACCAAGTCCCTGCCCTACATTTTTTCTTTTCCAATAAACCGCTACATCTGCATGTACGTCACAATACAGAGCAAAAAATCTGTCACTTCCGTTAAGCTTAATCAACAGCATTTGTGGCATAATGTTGATTACCACAAAAACAATTGGAATGAAAGTTAATGAAGACAATTTTTGGGAAGGTTTAAAAGCAGTTCTGTCATGACAACTCTCAGAAGATTTTAGCATGGTAATGGATATGACAATGTTAATGTATTTGGTCTTGGCGGAATAGATCTGCTATGCTGCTGCTGCTGTTAGTTATTGCTGTTGTTGTAGATTACTGCTGCTGCTGCTGCAAGCAAGTACAGGAACTTGCTACTGCCAATACATAAGCCGATACGGTGCTGTGAGTGTTTAAGACACACTGCTGCTGCACAAGTAACATGTATAATAACCCATAGCAGATCTATACAGGTGGAGCTGAGGAGGTGGAGGGTTTCAGAGGAACTAGTGAACGCTAACAGCAAGCTCATTGGCTGTGTATGCAGCATGAAACAATCAATTTGTGCCAAGTTTAACGCTGTGAATATCAGCAATTTGCATTAACGACCCATCAGCCTGTGCCATCTAGAGTTTCATGACAGTACTTGGCATAAATGTGAAGCTTATAGTTTTGTGAAAGCACAGTTATTCTTCTGTTAAAACTTGTGTATGGACCCTTTTCACAAACTGTGATGACGCGTTTCAACAATCATCAGCATTGCATTATTCTCAATTCTGACTGCCATTATCAGTCTCTCTTTTTCTATTTTTTTTTTAAATATATATGTGATGTAGTCTCCTGTTTACCTCTATAGAGGTTTATGGCAAAGTACAAAACTTTACAGAGAAAAGGAAGGTTTTTTTTTTTTTGACTAAAATCATGTTAGTATGGATATTGTTTATGACTTGTGGCTGTGTTGCTGTAAGTACTAATATTCTTTAAAAAAGCACATTTTAGTAAAAGCTACTAAACTGCCATCTCTCTTCTCTCTTTCTCTCACATAGTGCTGTTCACACTATCCTCCCTTCCAGAAGCATCTGGTCTCATTGATCCAGTCGGGGTGAGTCAAGCCATTGTCTTATCAATAATTACTGTAGGATGTGAACATGGGAAAGTGTTGTCATATAAACCCCCACGAACACAGGCACACACACCTGCCTCGGTCTAATAAAAATGGGGCTGCTGAGGAGATGGAGACACAGACATTGACTCATGGATAAAACTCCCTATACCTCCATCGACTTGGGAACCTGTATGTGTGTATAATTGATTTGGGCAGGAGGTCTAGAGAGGAAGCAACACCGAAATCTATACCCATAAACCTGACTCTGTTTAGAGGATCAGGAATCTCAATATCACTGTTTCTTGATTCACAGCGAGTGACTGTCTCCATCTGTTTGGCTTATGTCTGATTTCAGGGTATAAATCTATAAGTTCATTATTTGAAGATGCTAATGCAAACAGTGATGACACCTACTTTTCATAATTTTCAATCATTTTCTTAATCATTATTTTTGTTTTGTTTTCCAGTAAAAATTATCTAAATATCCTTAAATCAAGATACATTTATTTGAGAAGTAAACTGAAAGACTCAGACGAATTTTTTTCTTATCACACTGGTAATATTATTATTATTATTATTATTATTATTATTATTATTATTATTATTATTATTATTATTATTATTATTATTATTATTATTATTATTATTATTATTATTATTATTTCAGACGAATTTTTTTCTTATCCCACTGGTAATATTATTATTATTATTATTATTATTATTATTATTATTATTATTATTATTATTATTATTATTATTATTATTATTATTATTATTATTATTATTATTATTATTTATATTATTATTATTATTATTATTATTATTATTATTATTATTATTACTATTATTATTATAATAAATTAATTATATATAATTACATTTAAAAAACAACAACAGCAACGGAGAAAAGCAGTAATTTTGTGAGAGAGCACAAAGTTTGGTGGGAGAAGGCAATACTTTTGTAAAAGATTGCAAATGTTTTGTGAGAAAAAGCAAAGTTTCTCAGGGCAAAACAAAACTTTTATGAGAGAACGCAAAAGCATTTAAATTAAAATTTTCCTCCCATTTCATATTTTTTTTCATCACCATAGTACACCCTTAGTACTATAAAGATAAATAAGCAGAATATCAAAAAAACAAAAATCAACTTCTTACATAATTTTGCTTCTAAATAAATAATATATAATATGTAAAATTCATATTGTTTTAGGGATGTTCATTTTACTGCAAAACAAGACAAAAAGACTGATTAAGAAGTATTTTTGAAGTTGTGAATCTGCACAGTTTTGTATTGATTATTATCCTTACAATAAAACAATTAATCTTAAAAAAGTTTTAAAAAAAACTTTTTTCTACATATATTGTCATAAAGGTACATATATTGTATGCCATATAAATATATTCAAATACAGTGCCATGTGTGCCTGTCATTATTCAGTGTGGATGATGAATAGAGCAGCATATGGCATTGACTGATGTTGCCGTGTCGATACGGTGCGTTCGCTTGCTGATATGTTACCAGTCAGATAAAGTCATGTGTGGAGATACCTTATCTCTCACTGTGGACCAAATCAATAGACTGTCTCTCCCTCTTCGCCTCTCTGTCCCTCATTTTCCTATGCCCCCCCCACCTCACCCCACAACACATTTTCTCTCTCTGCTTGTTTTTCTGTTTCTGTTTTTTCCTGGTTTATTGAACGTGCCTTGCTAAGAAATACAGAATCGTTATATTTGCCATTTTTGCAACCACATACAGTATACCTCGATATTTGTGAGGCTATCAGTTTACTTATTTACAGCGGACAAACTTTTTCAAGCTCCAGTTCCCATGTCAACTGACTCTCTCCATTCTAATCCATCCTTTGAGTAAAGTGAGATGACTTGCTGAAATTATGAGGAAAAGTTATATTATAATTACACCTCAACATTATAATAGATTATTTCACAAAAAAAAAAAAAAAAAAGACTTGCAGCAGTCGGTCTCACATTTGTGGGATCCATATCACATACTCTATTGTGCCGCTCCTTTAAAGTAATGAAGCATGTGATGAGTGACACTTCATTACTGTGTAAAAACCCAGTGATCATTTCTTTTGTCCGGCATGAAAACAGACCACTTTCCCTTCAGTTGAACTCTCTGTCACTGGATGGAAGTGTTTGCTATTGACCAACCAACCTATTTGATCTGGAGGGAGACTAAGCTAGCTTGAAAAGGTGATGATGGCGGGCGAAAAAAGCATGAGGGGGTGTTTTAAATTGACTCAGTAAGGCATCGTTTGTTGTAGTTGCTTTCAGCAATGGTTTATAAAATTCTTATCTTAGAATCACAGAGCTTGAAGTAATTTTTACATTGAATTTGTTTCATCACTTTGACAGTGGTTTGACTTTCGCGTTTCACTATTTCGGTTATATCCCTCCATACATTATCTTTTACTGCTTGGGTCAAGTCATTTGAAACTTGCAGCTGACTATATACAACTCCAGATTATGTTTTGTGTGTGCATTTTTATCTGTATTATATAGCTCTGTGTATCTCTTGTCCCCTGCCCGTAATCGATTGATAACTCTTGTAAATTCCTCCTGTGTGATTGCAGGAAGACAAACAAGGGTGTGTGTCTTCAAGCTAAACAATAAAACATTCTTCTCTTTCCTCAGTCACATCTAACATCAGTTTCAAAATTAGTATTTTAAAAACTTAGGTAGAGTGACTTAGATAAAGGGATCATATCACAAAAAAACATTTGAATTAGAAATTTATAGTCAAACCTAATTTTTGACACTTTCATTCAGGAAAAAGTGCTATCAAAGGTCTGTTTAAACTTATTTCTACACATTTTTTCTTAACAAGAAACGAATTCTTAACAAGTACTAATTAATTCCATAATTCATATACTGTATACCCTAATAAAACTATGCCATAATTTATTTAAAATACATTTATTTCATACTAAGTATACTTCACATCCATTAACCTATTTATTGAGATATCACTTAAGTCATGATGTAAAATTATAATTACACTATATTTGGAGGATTTCCTTATTGCACTATGCACATTTCTTAATATTATGTCTAAAATGTGTTGTAATATCACTATTATTAAGGATTGTATGTTCTATATATAATATCAGTCTTTAAATGCGAGATAAAGTGTACCCGAAGTATACTTGCAATAGTTCCACTTAAGCACAATCAAATATACTTATATCTTTAGTTGGACTTCAGCACTACTTCTGCACAATTAAAGTGCATTAAGTACAAAATTAGCTGTTCCAAATTAGAGTTTACCAGTTTACCAGTTTACCAGCATATATATGTAACACACACACACACACACACACACACACACATCAGCCTGGTGTCATTGTTTATACACAGGCATTAATACATAACATTTTCAAGCCCATATATATATATATATATAAAATGTCATTTAATTCAACTAATTCAATGTGTTACTTGCCATTTATTTGTAGTTATTTGTGAAATATACTAGTGAAAAATGAGAGGGTTTCCACACCAAACATATATTATAATATAGATTATATTATTATATTATATTATAAAATTCATATTTTCTATACCACACATATAATACAGATAATATTTAAAAAATAATATAAAAAATATTATAAAATATAATAAGTCTTTTCAACATGCAGGGACAAGTTATAGAAAACCCACTCCAAAAGCAGCAGGGCCCTAGCAGCTAAAACTTATTTTTAAATGGATTAAATGAATTACATCGGGCAGCAGTTGTAATTCCTGTGTGACTCCTGCCTCATTTCTAAAAGTGCTTTGGACAGCGTATTTAAGCCTAGCTGGCCTGATTTTTTCTGTAATGGCTGTAAAGCAGAGGAGAAAGAAGAAGGACTTATTGACAGGCTTTTGTTGAGTGCTGGCTCCAGGCATATTAGATTAAGACAGACAGACTGTGATCCAGCAGTCAGTAAAATATGATTAACCAGTGATCAGTGTTGGCCCATGAAACTGTACTAAAGATAAAGAGACCCATTGACGAGATGTCTTCAGATCTAAGAGATTAGCCAAATGCTAATGTCAAAGATAATTTAATAAGGAGAGAGAGAGAGATAGTTTTCTTTCATACTTTGCACCATTTTAGTTTTGATCCAAATGCCAATACAGGTTCCATTACTTAATTCAGGGGCAGATTTACAGGAAGATAACATTTGTGAATGACTATTACGGAAATTCGTTTTTTATTCCAAAGATATACAGACATATGAATGTATTACACGTGTATCGTTTACTCAAATCCTTTAAAAGTCAATCTGACCTACATGCAACATGGGTAAATATTACATGTGTGTATGAATCAAATGTAAACAGATTCAATCTGAGATAAAACTACTCCAAACAATGACTCAAACATTCAGCCAGGGAGGATACACGATTTGTTTGTTCAAGACGTTGTTTAAAAGTCAAACTCAAATCTTTTGTTCGAAGCATACACAACCTATGTTAGCGTAACAGTCAGTCGCAATCAGTCATGAATCAGATAACATGTTTATCTAACAAGTGCACTCTGTGTGAGAAGTTACCTGTGGGTGTGAGAAAGTTAGAACAGCATTATAAAAAGCAAGCTGGCATGTCTTGATTTCATTCAGTGCTATATGATGAAGAACTCAACACACAAACACATCCACTAAGCCAGACTGACTCCTCTCCAGAAAAATCCTGGCTCCTTTTCAATAATCAGAGTCTATAAATTAATTCTTATTGTTGGGGAGTAGCTCCCTCCTGCTCACTTTTCCTCCCTCTTTCTCTCGCTCCTGCTAATGTGTTTCATGCACTCACTCAGCTGTTGTCCACATGAAGCACCAATAGGTTTTCCAGCAACCTACTGTACTTTCCCAGTTCTCATATTTCTTTTTTATAACTGACCAATCAGATGAGTTTGCCAACTGCCTTATACCATGTTAAATCTGCTTAAATTCAATGTTCAAATTCACCGGAATATGGGAAAACAAGAGCTCATGGTTAATTGTTCTGGATTATGCATTGTTTCGTAGGCTTATCTTTCATTTTAATGAATGTTTTAGGGTGATAAATGTGATACTGAAGAAGGTCTATGAACCTTTAGGTCTTGAATTATACATACATAAATTGTATACTGAACTCAATTTAAAGACAGTTGACAGCTGTGCAAAGGGTGGCCCCACAAAATAGCCTTTTACAAAAAGATAGACAAAGAATGTGTGTGCGCACATGTGTAAAAAAAGAGCACTTAGCTTTAAGTGCTTTTCCGTACTAATGGATGGACATTTTGTGTGGTTTAAGGAAAAGCTTCCATTTCAGCTAATGAACCCGGGTCATGTAAATATTTAGACTTCAATCCAAACGATATCCAGACATGTATAGTGCTCCCAAAAGCCCCGACTATCACACATGCACACGGTCCCGCCTCCTCCAACAGCAGCAAACATACACAACATGTACTACATCCCTCATACTTACAATACAATATACAAAAAGTTAACTGTTTAAAATAATAACTTAAAAAAAAAATTCAAACAGAACACATCAACAAACTGCACATGTAGCACACACAGCAGATGAGTAGAAAATGTACATTCAAACCAAGAAATTATTTTTCTTCATCTACATTAAATAACGAACACTCAAGCATTATATAATGTAATGACTCTTTAAAAGGTGCTTAACCTCTGTGATGATAAATACTATATGAGCGGTTTTATTTTCTATGAAACAAAGACTGTTGAAGTATGTTCTAAAATAGAAAATGCTATTTCACATTTTCTTTTATGTCAGAATTTGAATTGGGAAATTTACTAGCAATTTCTGAGTAAAAATTGTTTCTAGACCAAAATGTTGTCAGTGGGGGATATAAAAGCATTTGAAAATCCTGATTGTTCTTTAACTCAGTAGGTACTGCCTAGTTTGGGACTTAATTTTGGTTTGTAGTTTTAGGAAATAAGAAAAATGTTTGTTTGAGTGCAATTGTTGTGGGATATGACTAAATATGCTTTTGGTTATTAAAATGAGTTAGGTAACACTTTAGCATAGGGACCAATTCTCACTATTAACTTGCTTATAGCATGTCTATTATTAACATATTGGCTGTTTATTAGTACTTATAAAACACAATTTCTGCACGACCATATTCTTCATCCCCAATCCTACCCAACACCTAAACTTAACAACTACCTTACTAACTATTAATAAGCAGCAAATTAGGAGTTTATTGAGGCAAAAGTTGTAGTTAATGGTTTGTTAATAGTGACCTTAAAATAAAGAGTGACCATGAGTTAATAATTGAAAAACAAAACTACACTTAAGTGAATACAGTTGGTGTAATGTTAAATATCATTCAGTTGAATATCACGTATTTGTGCCTCTAATGTTCTGTATAAAAAAGACAGGACACATAAACTATATACATATAAAAAGCAGCTAGTAATATTTGTCAATATTGCTAATAAAAGTTCATATGAAGTGTTATCAAATCTACATATTCTCATTTATTAGACTTGAAATGAATTAGTTGTTTGAAGCTTTTCTGGGCATTGACGTGTATGTGAGAGCATGAGTGTATGTGTGTGGGAGTCGGTGTGTTATCGGGAGATCGGATGGCAGAGAGTGGTTTAGTGAGTGTGTAACAGAAGGTCTCTGTTGGTCTGAGGTTCCTGTCGCCTAAGTCTTGTGTCTCCAAACGCTCTGGGGGAAACAAGAATCTCCTGCAACTGCTGCTTCTAATCTAGTCAGTAACCACACAATGTACACATACATACTTACGCACTGCATGTCAAGGCTGGTCTGGTCGCCCAGTAGCCAGAGAGCTTCCTCATGCTTTATCTACTTCATCAGCCCTCTCTTCAAAGCTGCTCCTGCACTGGAGAGGCTGGATCCACCAAAGAGAAAGAGGGAGGGGGGCTTTTTATACGACTGTCGAGCATCATTGTTCTGAGGTCAATATACACACGCACACAAGACTAAATGTCATGATACACTGCTAAAAGAATTGCTCTATTGTTCAAAAGTTTGGGGTCACTAAGATTTTTTTTTTTTAAATCAGCAAACATACAATGAATTTATCATCTTTTTCAAATAAATGCTGTTCTTTTGAAATCGCTCTTCGTCAAAAAATCCTGAAAAAAATGTATCACAATTTCCACAAGCTGCACAGCTGTTTTCAACATTGATAATAATAATAAGCACTAAATCAGCATATAAAAATGATTTCTCAAGGATTTGTTACTGAAGACTGGAGTAATGGCTGCTGAAAATTCAACTTTGCCATGATGAATTAAATTTTAAAATAGAAAACTGTTATTTTAAATCACAACAATATTTAACAATATTACTGTTTTTAATCAAATAAATGCAGTCTTGGTGAACATAAGAAACTTTCAACAACATTAAAAACCTCTTACCACCCCCAACCTTTTGAATGTTTTGCTGTTATATAAAGGTTAAAACCATGTCTTTTTGCATTTATTTATTTTTTATTTTTTGTCATTTTTCAGATGACATTTATGTGTAGATTTTACTGGAATTCTGCTATCATAATGGACAAAAATGAAAGCAGCTCTGGAATGTTTGTGTCATGTGTGTATTAAAAAAAATATATCAGGAGTCTGAGCTTTTTGGTGACTTTTAAAAGTATTCAGTTGAAATAAAGACCATGTTTACATCTGCTTGGCTTATTCCAGGTTGTTTAGAGAAAGCAGCATTTTGAAATGTCATGTAAACTCTGCTGGTAATGGAACAAGTATGTATTGAGCTCTACTTTCCACTGCTTGCCATTCCATTCATTTGCTCATATGTCTCTCTCTCTCTCTCTCTCTGTGTGTGTGTGCGTCATGTTAATCAGACTAATCACCTTATAGGCTACTTCATTTACTCTATTTTCTAACTCAATAGCTCTCAAATGTAACCCGTTGTAGAATTGCTGATGTCTCTTTTTGAATGAATGGAATATTCATGCCAGACAATGTGGAGTGATAAATAGCAGTGGACGCTCGGACCTGGGATTTTATATAGTGCTATAGGCTACATGCTGTGTATAGTGAGAGAGGTGGGCAAAGGTAACCATGATGTAACTGTTCGCTTTTTTTCCTTTTAGCTTTTCCCAACCGCCTTTATCTTCACATTTTTTGCTTGCCATCACGAGCCCACTCACCTTCGCGTCAGCTTCGGTTTCTTATAAGCAAAAATAGATTGCATTAGCCCCCCCTTTTGTCGGCCGTCAACGTCACTTAATCTGACACTTTTTCTTTGATGATGAACCAGCCAGGCCGACGGCCGTTCTGAACTTCTCCAGAACATCCAGATGGCCAGTCCGCCCCTGGTATGATATTTTATGGTTATAGAGTAGGCTACTGTGCTGCTAGCTTAGCAACATGCTAATGCCAAACTAGGGAAAGTCTTGCTGCTTTGGCACTCTGTTGATCTGCCTCACACGTTGCTTTGGAGAACTTTCTGTTAAACTCTTATGCTTCAAATCTGAACAGATGATGAATAAATTGTTGGTGAAAAGTTTTGTGGTAGAGGTAGCTAAGTGTTCTTGTGTTAGCTTGATTTAATAAAACAGGGCTTTGTTGGCTGACTTTTACTATATTTAGTACAGGAACTATTTTACAAGCTTTTTTGGAGTTTGAATGTAGGCCTAAAAGGAATGACATGAAACAGATCAGTAGAAAAGAACATAAGTCTGGGTATTATCCATGGCTGTGTGTGTGTGTGTATTGAGTCACACACTTTCATAACAGAACGTTACTTCCATTAAATGTCATTTTCTTTCCTCAAGCACGCTTTACGAGATCATTGCAAATATGAAAATTAGCTCATAAAAACCAAAACAGTTTCGAAGGGAATTGAAACGTCTTTATTCTGTAACTCTGTAAGTTTTATAACTAACGAGACAATGACAACATTTGATTGAGAGCAGCAAAGGAAAGACAAAGCTCATGTTTGTTGTCATTATCTGTTCTGTGTATACGGATGTTTGTAATTTGACGTCCCAAGGCTGTGAGTCAGAGGATTATGACCACATTTATTGTCTGATGGCCTTACTGTCTGCTTTCTCGAGCCATTTTACCGTTTTATTCCACCCACATGCCGTTGGGACACGCATAACACAGACACGCAAACATCCGCACACCTATTCATATTGATTCCTGTAACTTCCTATTAACTTTTCTTTAACTTCCCTCTCTTACATACAAATAACAGCAAGTTATAGGGTTATAACATATTATGTTCTCTGGATATTTAACACATTATATGTGTTAATGTGCCTCTATACATAAACTTCTATTCAAAAGTTTGTTATATATTCGGATATGTTTTAGAAAGAAGTCTCTAATAATATTCATCAAGGCTGCATTTGTTTGATTAAAAATACAGTAAAACAGTAATGTTGTGAAATATTAATACAATTTAAACTTAATTTAATTCAATTTAATTTTATAAATGTAATTTATTCCCTTTATGGAAAAGCTGAATTTTCAGAACAGCATTTATTTTAAAACTTTTGTAACAGTATGTTTTGACTGGCAATTTTGATCAGTTTAATGCATTTTTGTTGAATAAAAGCATTCTTTTTTTTTTTTAAATAGTGATTATTCGAGCAATGTACTGATTTCTTTGTGCTGTAATTATTTTATTGCCATCAGGTAGAAATACAAAAATCCATCTAGTCTAGTCACTTACTAGCAGGTCCAGACAGAATCTGCAGACTTTTTCCACACTGTTTGGATTTAAATATAATAATATTTATGATATAAACAGAACTACTAGTACTAGACACATAGTAGCTTAAAGCATACTTCATAAACCAAAATAATTACTTTAAGAACATGTCGTGGGTGGGGGGGTGTGCCCTAGGACAGGTGTTCCAATTCTGCGGAAATCTGTGGAGTTTTCCGTGGAATTCTGTGGGCACAAAGACAGTGTGTGTGTGTGTGTGTGTGTGTGTGTGTGTGTAAACTAGTGAGTCAGTTAACCTTTGATCAATATAACCATATATCTTTGCCATTTTTTCTGTTTTGGGTACAATTAGTAGGGACATAAAACAGAGACATGAACAATTATACAGAGGAAAATTTAAATAAGATACTTGACCCAGAAATTAAAATTCTATAATTGACTCACCTTCATGTCATTCCAAACCTGTACGATTTGCTTTCTTCTGTAGACGAGATGATATTTAAAAAAAAGAAAAAAAGTCTTTATTATGAACAGTCAATGAAAGTCGACTGGTCTATTATACTGACAAAAACAGTTCTTCAAAAAATTTTCCTTTTGTGTTCTTCAAAAGAAATAAAGTCATACAGGTTTGGAACGACATGAGGGTGAGTGAAATGTTGACAGAATTGTCATTTTTTCTGTGAACGGTCCCTTTAAGAAATTGCTTCTTCTTGTTTTTATCTGCCTTTTTATATCAGTTTTTCATTTCACTTGATCTTGATTTCCTTTTCTGTTTACATCTACTCAATTGAATTTCTCAGCAGTTCCGTCTCTCCCCGTGGCTGTTGCTGTCTGTCTTTAGTGTGCTGATTACTGCTGACACTGATGTCCTCATTAGATTAAGAGACAAGGGGCCATGATCTCATTGCTACTGCAATAATTACAGCTCTCTCCCGCAGTCCAATAACCCCTGAACCCCTGAGGAATTTTCACACACACACACTCACGCAGGAGAACAGCCATTAGCCGTTGTGGCGAGGCACGTTGGCACCAGAATTAGGGTGGAGACAGGGGGCATTTCCAGGCTGACTTAGCATGCTGCCTAAATAGAGAGCAGTCATGCCATCTTCCCTCTTTTTTTTCACTCTGCTTCTTCCTCTCTGAATGATGTGCAGGCAGAGGAAGTTTGTGGTGGTAAATAGCAGCGTTCCTCCCAGACGCACAGACGTCAGCGTGGCTTGGACGCTCACTCTGGAATGCTGGGAATTATAGCCTGTGTGGTGCTCTCTTGCTCTCAGAGCACTGCAGTTTCTTGCGATGTGTGTGTGTGAGTTTGAGCGCTAGGCATATGGTTTTGTGTTTAAGCTTCCGTTCATAGCCAGTCTCCCGCTTTTATGAATGAATGAAGTTTATTCTGGGAAATAGGAAAGGCGAGGCTTTCATGTCCACACAGTAGATTTTCATTGATATAATTGGTGCTGTTCATTTATAACACACACATATATACACATGCCACATAAGCGCACCAACAGTGGCATGGTGGTGACACATAATTATTTGCAGTTAATTTCTTCTGTAATGTTTTTATACGCACTGTATAATTTTAGCTATATGTACCTCTGTCCTTTTTATATGCTGCAAAAAAAACGTTCCTTATTCTAATAAAGTTAAATCACTTCCCAAAATTTCCATAACATATTAAGACATATTTGTGTGTTTAAATACACAACCATTCAGAAGTTTTTAAAAAAAAGTTTTATTAAAATAAATATTATTTTTGAAATAAATAAATATTTTTAATGAATTCTATTTTATTATGGTTTACTATTACTATTTGAAGGAAATCAGTAATTTTATTCAGCAAGGATGGAGCATATTGGAATGATTTCTGAAGGATAATGTGACACTGAAGACTGGAGTAATGGCTACTGAAAATTCAGCTTTGCCATCACAAGAATAAATTATATGTTAAAATATATTAAAATAGTTTAGTTGCTGTTTTTATTGTATTTTTTCTATGTAATACATAAAGCACTGGTGAGCATACAAGACTCATAAAAAATCTTAGTGAACCCAAACTTTTGAACGGTAGTGTGTGTGTGTGTGTGTGTGCATGCACTGGTTTGGGTGGTTTATGGGGACACAAATTTGTATAATGACATGGGTATGACAGAGGTATTACAATGTGAAGGTGGTTTATGAAGACACTGCCTATGTCCCTGTAATTCAAAAGGCTTACAAAACATACTAAATGGTGTTTTTTTTAAGCACAAAGTTTTCTGTGAGGGCTAAGTTTAGGTGTAGGGTTTATGTAGAGCGATAGAATATTGCACTTGCTTGTTTTAAGAAATCTTACCTGGTGTCTTTTGTTTGTGTCACTGGCAGACCTTTTCCATTTGTTTTAAACATAAACCTTTGATTTATTGAATCTATTAATTTATTCCTTTTTTTACAGAGTACATATGTTGTGCACACATTCATGCACCATGGAATATTAATTATTTATGCATGAAAACATACACTTGTATGTTTTATTTAATTTAAGGTCCTATTAGTCCTGTTTTTTTTTCACCAGGCCCATTCCATTAAACTCCAGTGGTCCATCAGTCCATCATGCTTACTGCTGCCTTAATGAGCGTAGGTGTTTACTTCCTCTTGCCCTGCCAAGTCAAACAGTGAAAAACATGGCCTTCATGTTACACTTTCTGTTTGATTTCTCTGCTGTAGTGCCAAGGCTTCAGGCCAAAACCCCCACTCCCATGATGCAAAGTAAAAAAAAAAAACTTCCTAAGCAATTAAATGTCACCCTGGAGGTTTCTCCTGGACCAGTATCTTCTTTATAGTTAGTAAAAGTTTGACAAGATTAATCACACATGCATTTTCACATAACAGTTTGTAAAAAAGCAATTCCAGATTATCCCTCCTCTCTCCTGCCAATTAGACCACACAAAGACCACACAAAGTTTTGAGTCCCGTCTCGTGTTCCAATGTCAGATAGACTTAGCCTGCATAAAGCCATGTGTTTTAATCATATCATCATCCCATCAAGTTCGAACAAATTACATTTAAATGAATTGTAGGCTATTATTTTATTTTATTCATATTTTTATTTTTTTAAGACCGTCTTAACCATATTTGTTTCCAAAGGCAAAAGTCTTGCTGAAGAAAATCATTAAACATACTGAATGCATATTTGTAAGATGAGTTCACAGAGACTGGCTTCTGAGATATTTGGAAAGAACAGAAAAGCAAGAGAAGTAGGACAAAAAATAAATGCGACTGACTGGAGGAAAAGGAGAAAAATTAGTAGGTTTGAGATAAATAGGAACAAGGAATGTAGCTTTTATCATGAGGGATGAGCTTGATTCAGCAGAACTGCTCTATCTACAGCCTTGAAGACAAATGAGCCCCGAAATTCACTATCTGTGGAAATGTCTGTTTCTGGATCACTGTGCTAAACACTACATCTGGGAGGTGTGTTATCATAATGATTTCTGATCGTACACTAAACAGCCTTGACTAGCATGGAGCCAAGATACATGTGCGAAATTGCCATTATTGTCTTACACACACATTGTGTTCACACATGTACACAGACAACACTTTGAGGCTTAGAATTTCTCTTAACTGTATATACTCATAGTGTGTGATATTGCTCTATATCAGCATGGCTGTGATTTGGCCGTAGGCACAAGGCTGCCATGCTGATATAGAGTGATATTGCATGGCTACGAGTGTGATATTGTGCTTATACAACAGTTCAGTGGCACAAGTAAAGAAATAAAAAAACACTTGAGTGTTATATAAAAAAAAAAAACATTTTTGTGTGAACTACTTCCTTCCTCCACAAACTCAAATCTTAAGTTGACAGCTGAGCCCAAGCCTCTGTTACTAATTCGAAAATGTCACTTTATAACTAGGAGGAAGGAATGTTGAGTTGCTCCATTGAAAGCTTATTGTATTATATACAGTAGAGTATTATGAAAGAGAGATGGATACCTGTGGTTACCTGCATCTAATACAGCATTTATCCTTTAGCCCAATCTCATATTCAGAATAAAACATCAGTTTAAATGTCCACAGATGAAAGCGATATCTTTGTTGTACTATCCTTTCAATTGTTAAGGGATTTCTATGATAACATTTGTCAATGCGTTTGTTGGTTGCGTCTTACAATGTGTTGTTGAACGTAAAAATAATATCCTGTTTACAACCTTGTTTCAGCCCCTTTCAATATAAAAGTCGGTCTCTTGTCGCCATCTATTGGCGTAGCAATGTAACTAAAATTACCATCATGAAAACACTCACCTTTCTCAATACCAAAATACTATTATTAATTAAATACTTCTATTATTTATATCAAATATTATTTATTGAACAATAATATTTAATAAACAACAACAGCAACAGCCATTATAAATGTTGCTAAGCAATTCAGTCAAAATATAAAGTTATGAAACTTTGCCCTCAGCCTAAATTATTTTGCGCTGGAACAAATAATATATTAATAAGACCAAAGATTGCCCATTAGATTTATCCAAAACAAATGATATCTCATTATAACTCATGTTGTAAGAACTATAGAGACATCAGAGCTAGCAGCAAATTCTAGAAGATCAGTGGTGCGTTTCCAAAAGCATTGTTTACGAACAATGGTCACAAGTTCCATTGAACTCTATTGGTAATGACGAAACTTGTGACAGTAGTTGCTTTTGAGAAACGTACCCCTGGCCGAGGTAAGGCTGCTCTTGGCGATTTTATGAGTGTTGAACGTCCATTGACACCCTGGAGCTTGCATCTCTGAAAACGCTGAAGCAAATTTTCAACTAGGCACAATCTAACAAACTGCATGCCTGAAATTTAAAGAACTACATTTTTACCTTTAAAAACTCTTAAAACTAGATTCAGTAACACAACAACAGTAGTATTTATAAAATTATATTTGGGTGTCCACCACAAATGATATCTCATTATAACTCATGTTGTAAGAACTATAGAGACATCAGAGCTAGCAGCAAATTCTAGAAGATCAGTGGTGCGTTTCCAAAAGCATTGTTTACGAACAATGGTCACAAGTTCCATTGAACTCTATTGGTAATGACGAAACTTGTGACAGTAGTTGCTTTTGAGAAACGTACCCCTGGCCGAGGTAAGGCTGCTCTTGGCGATTTTATGAGTGTTGAACGTCCATTGACACCCTGGAGCTTGCATCTCTGAAAACGCTGAAGCAAATTTTCAACTAGGCACAATCTAACAAACTGCATGCCTGAAATTTAAAGAATTACATTTTTACCTTTAAAAACTCTTAAAACTAGATTCAGTAACAATACTACAACAGTAGTATTTATAAAATTATATTTGGGTGTCCACCATGACACTTGCTGTGAGAAATGCTTCAATCGGAGTGTTACAAATGGTGAAAAGGTTTCAGTGGCGATTCTGGGTGAATACCTCATAGTTGGAAAGACCTCTAAGCCAATCAGTTTTGAGGACCAGAAAGAACAAATTGGCCAGCAGGCACATGCAGAAAGAGTCTTTGTAAGCTGTTTCCATGCCAAAGTAAACAGATTGGCACCTTTTGTGGTCCAGCATTACAGGTGGATAAAAATCTTTGAGAAGGGTGATGACAGACAGTTCTGGGTCACTCTGGCATGTCCCCAGTATGTAGGCAGTGTGATGGTTTGAATTGGCACAAATTAAAAACTGAGTAGTGACACATAGTCCTCTTGTCCTCCTATGACTTAAATCTGTTTCCTTAGCCTGTTACCGGTAATCAAACTAAATGACTTGACTTCTTCTCTGCTGTCCAAGAAAAGCAATAAGGGCAATTTAAGTTTGAGTTTAGGTTTCACTTGAAAGGTCCTAATAACCGAAGAAAACAGTACACAGAGTTAAAATGCTGTTATACACATTCAGATAATTTCCAGTTGCCTTGATTCAAGTGTAATTAAACAATGCATTTATTCATGCAATAAGTGTTTCATGCTGTTTTGGCAACTGCAACTTTTAGACTGTGAACCCAAAAGAGCTCTAGGGTTTTCGTGTGTTTTATTGTGCTTTGAGGAAAGTTGATGGTAATGATTTTTAAAATTTCATTTGGAAAATTACCTAAGAACTTTACTAATGCATGTTGTCCATTTGCCATCACTGCATGACTGTACTGCACAAATACAAAGCCATTTTAGTTGATAAGCCAAAAAAGACAAATTTCCTTGCCTACACATTAAAAAAATTAAATACACAAACATGAGTTTTAATATAATTACAGATTGCATGAATCTTGACCTAAAATGTACCAGTCCCAAAGGTAAAAGCTCAACTAGAGGCAACACTGAAAGCATTGACCTTAGTTTGTTGGTCTTAGTTTAGATACAGATCTTTGCGGTCTTGGGCCTGACATGAATCCATCCCAGTCCCAGATTCCAGAGGGTTAGTGAGTTTTAGTCAGTGTGGCCAGACTTCTGATTTTAGCCTGAAGATGAAATATGACGATAGCTTGCACGTCTATAGTTAACCAGCTACTTTCTTTTTCAATTATGTCACTGTGTCAACACACAACACAAAATACTGAGAAGTCTACAGATAGGTTGGCATCAGTTATTGGGTCTAGCCTGGTATTTCACTACCATTCGCATGCTTTTTGATTAGCATGAAGCTAATTACTGTTTTAAAGGAGACGCAGATGGAGGCTGGTCCATTACACTTGTCCGTTTTAATTTGGGCTCCATACTGAGAGAATATGACTTGCAGACACCAGCCTTCAAATTGAAACCAGGTCAAAATACACTGAATTAAAGGGTACTGTGCATGCCTTAATGTTAAGTTGAAAAATACATTTTGATGTTCAGCTCAACTCTGTAACCGTTTTGGGAGGCCCATGCGCCCCTTCAGCACATATATGAATAGACACTTGAGCATACACACATATACACACTCACTGCATCTATTCTCAGCTCCTGAGTGTAGCAGACACAATAAAACAGCATTGATACTTGAAGCACCCAACACAACCATTTCATCCTAAATGGATTCAGACACAGTCGGTAGTGGGAGCGGAGGCCCAATCATAGGCTGTAATTTCAGCACATTTATCTCATTTCCTGCGCGCTTTGTCTTTCTCTGCAATAATGGGGTAAGTAATTGGAATAGACTCCAGATAATGGGGAATTCTGACCCTGCCATTCCGTTGCAAGACTGCAAGGATGCTTTGTGGAGACAAGGGAGAAAACTTGGGCAGTTTGTGGTTTCTTACACAAGCACTTGGAATCGGTAAATGGGGTAATATTGTATTCTGTACTCTGCTTGTGCTCTGATTGCATTTGAAACAGTGCTGGATCAGGCCAAGCATGGTTTCATCTCATGGGAAATCAGACCAATGAGGACACATCTAATAGGAGATTAATGTACCTTCTGACAAAAATAATATAAGAATACATTGATTTTGTGCAATTTCTTTTTCAGCAATTACAATTTACAAATTTACAAGTTTTTTTCTGAGGTATGGATATTACACAGATGAAATCAAGAGACGATATGGAGTGTTCGTGCAAAATAATGTTTGTAAATGACAACATTTTTCCAGATTTCACTGAAAAGATAAAATATTACTTAATGTCACACTTTTGCCACATCACTGACTGACTGAAAACTGCTCAGTTAGATATATGAATCGTGCATGTAAATATACTACCGTTCAAAAGTTTGGGTGAGTTAAAAATTGTTTTGAAGGACCTAATAAATTCCTAATAAGTATACTAAAATTATTTTTTTGAAGGATCAAGTGACACTGAAGACTGGAGTAATGACTGCTGAAAATTCAGCTTTTCACGAGAATAAATAACATTTTAAAATATAATGATATTACTGTTCTTTACAGTATTTTAATTAAATAACTTCAGCCTTGGTGAACACAGACAAAAACTTACTTTTGAACGATAAGAACGTAAGTGTCCACTATACATCTGTAGCCAAATATTACTAAACATGCATATTGGCATATGATGATCCAGATATTAAACAAGGGCATAATAATATGTATCCAAAATAATATGAATAATAATATATATCTAAAGAGGTGCAACTAATTGTTTTAATGGTTATAGTTCTGTCAGAAACAAAGCTTGTAGCACTGTCTGTTATGGTCTTTGTACTGATGCACTGCTTAACAGTTCTTTATGTTTGCGATTGCATGTCTGATAGGAATAATTGAGTCTTTTGTGAATAGCTGAGTTTTCTACTGCTATCATTGGTGCAGCAATTGACACGAATCATGGATGAAGATATTTTATATATTTAGATTTAATATTTTAAATGTTATGATAATTACATTAATGATAAAATGCACACTGTGTTCCCACACCACAAATGTGTAAATACAGGCTCTTATAGGCAATCATATCTAGCATAGAGCATTGTGATTTTGATGTGTTCACATAAGTGCACATCAGCAACCAGAGCATTTTTAAGGCCCCATTAGATCGGTTTTTACTGCAATGAAAATAAGCAAACACATTTCCGAGCTCCACTGTGGTCTGGGAAATTAGGATTTTATGCAGCTACACTATTTCCACTCAGTTTCCCTCATTTCAAACTGTAAACAACCTCTTAGGAAAGATTTCTGAATTTCTTATCATTCATTTGAGATGACAAACTGAGTCATAAAGCATTATCTCTGAAATAAATTTTGCCTGTTAAAAACCCAAGTTTCCTCCTAAACTTCCCTGGAATCAGAGATCCAGTTTCAGTCTTGTTATTGTGTGGATTAGCCCATCTCTCCGTATATAGCCCATAAACATCACATTCAGACGCAAACATTTCCTCCCACTGTATTTTAATGAGAGTTGAGTTTGGAAATGGTTTGGTTGATGGGAAACACAACCATGCAATTACAGTGCACAGGCTGAAATGAGTGTAACCTAACCTTGGCTGTAGTGTGTCATACAGCTACGAGTGCAGGCCAGAGTGACTACATGCATTCACAGATTGAGATGTGAATTTTAGCCTTTTGATTGTGTGATGTCATGTTTAAACAAAAACTGAAATCAGAAATGACAACAAAAACATCATTAGGTAAAGTGTCTGCTGTTATTGGTTGTCTCTAAACAAGCTGTCAATGTGCTGCTGTCGTTTTGCCGTTCAGCTGGGTCATTTTCTCCCCCCTTTTAAAGTCATATGTTATTTTTGGATGAATGGCCCCAAACCCTGCCAGCCCTCTAACACAATGGAAATGCCAGAACACTCTTAATCCTGTAAGAATCCCAGTGATTTTAACTAATCCGCCTCTGTGCCGGGCAATTTACCTTCTCCCATAGCATGACAGTGTCTAAAAAAGAAACTGTAACTCTGTATCTCTTTAGTTTTATCTGCACCTTTTTTCATTCAAGATACCACCACGCCTCTTCAATGAAGGTGCTGTGTGTTCAAATATGTTGTGACGGCCAGACATCAGTGGAGAAATCTCTTTAAGGATGAAACAGATAATAATGTTTCTGTCTGTTGCTGCTCTTCCATGGTGGTTGTGGGTGTCCACTGACACGTGAAGGACAGACCTTTAGCTGGAGAAGGAGGTGGGGACCATACAGACGTGTACTGGAGATTAAAATAAATATTTTGTAGATCCTTGTAAAAGTATGGTCCACTTGGTCATTTTTTAACTCATTAAAAATATTTTTTTACCTCTGCAAAAATGAATATTACTTTTATTGAAAAATAAATTTAAATCATGTACAGTCGCATTCTAAAGGTAGTTTTTAATCAGCTGAACAACTACTTAAACTCAAATGGATACCTGGACAATTTTCAATCTGGTTTACGTCCACATCACAGCACAGAGACAGCACTCATTAAGATAATAAATGATATTCGCTTTAATTCTGATTCTGGCAAAATATCACTGCTGGTACTACTAGATCTTAGTGTTGCGTTTGACACTGTCGATCATAACATACTTCTAGAGAGACTGGAAAACTGGGTCGGGCTTTCTGGGATGGTACTCAAATGGTTCAGGTCATACTTAGAAGTGAGAGGTTATTACCTGAGTATAGGAGAGCATAAGTCTAAGTGGACGTCCATGACATGCGGAGTCCCACAAGGCTCAATTCTTGCACCGCTCTTGTTTAGCCTGTATATGCTCCCACTAAGTCAAATAATGAGAAAGAACCAAATTGCCTATCACAGCTATGCAGATGATACCCACATTGACTCCCTCTGCCAATGCATTGATGAAATTAACAGTTGGATGTGCCAAAACTTTCTTCAGTTAAACAAGGAGAAAACTGAAGTCATTGCATTTGGAAACAAAGATGAAGTTCTCAAGGTGAATGCATACCTAGGGGTCAAACAACTAAAAATCAAATCAATAATCTTGATGTGATTCTATTAATATGTGGTAGTAATATGCATGCGTAATAATAGTGAGAATTGTTCCTTAAAATAAAGTGTTGTCATTTATTGAATGAGCACTGTGCTACGTCCGAAGTGATTGCACTGTATTTTATATATAAGCAATGACTATTTTTAACTGTTTTAAATTAATTTTAAATCAATTTTTAAATCATTTTAAAAGTTTTTAAATTCCTTGTTTTATTGTTGTAATTATTTCCTTTTATGTAAAGCACTTTGAATTACCATTGTGTATGAAATGTGCTATATAAATAAACTTGCCTTGCCTTGCCTAAAGTTTGGGGTTAGTAAGATTTTATTTATTTATTTATTAATAAAGGAAGAATTAGCAAGCATGCATTGAAATGATCTGAAATTATGAGAGTAAAGACATTTATAATCTTACAGAATGTTATTTAAAATAAATGCTGTTCTTTTGAATTTTCTGTTCATTAAAGAATCCTGAAAAAAATGTTTCCACAAAAATATAATAATATAATAACATATTAAGCAGCACAGCTATTTTTAACACTGATAATATTAAGAAGAAATATTTCTTGAGCACAAAATCAGCACATGGAGTAATGGCTGCTGAAAATTTTGCTTTGCCATCACAGGAATAAATTTAATTTATTGTAAAATAAAATAAATGTCTTAAATAAAATGTTAAAATATATATTAAAATATATAAACATATAAAATGTAAAGCTGTATAAGCTGGTATATGAGACAATGCTATGAAGAATTATTTTAAATATAACAAGCAAATAAAATCGGTTTTATTTTACATAGAAAAAGTTGCCTAATGGGGGCTGTCATTTTGAGATCACATGACCAGTTCATTTCTACAAGCTTTATCTCATTAAACCCGGTTTTTAGACACTTTACAAAATAAATGAATATCTGACTGCGAATAGGACATTTCTACAATGACATCAGAAACTTAGAATTATTGTATTTGCATAATACTACATCCACACCAATAGGTGTCAGTATAAGAAACATGGGCAGCCATTGACCAATGAATCAATGGCTGTTTCTCAAAAGAAAGGCTGCATCCTCCGGAGGTCGCATTTGTAGGCTGCATACGTCATAAAGAAGATCTTATTTTAGAAAATTAACAGTTATAAATTTGACCATTATTCTTAGTTAAGCGTAAATTGTTGTAATATTGTATCCAGTGTGATGACGTTGAACACAAGGCACAAGGCATGGCGCATGTGTTCAACGTCATCACGCCGGATCTGGGTCAGCGCCTGTGCCACCGCACGCTTGCGTCATGGTACTGTCGTGAACGCGCGTCCACAAGTGACGCAGACGAAAATGTGGAATAAAGTCGTTATTTTTGTTTTCTTTGCGCAAAAAAGTATTCTCGTAGCTTCGTAACATTACGGTTAAACCACTAATGTCACATGGACTACTTTGTCCATCATCTTGGTACTTTTCTGTGCCTTGACCGTGGTAGTTACTTTGCTGTCTATGGTAGGGTCAGAGAGCCCTCAGATTTCATCAAAAATATCTTAAATTGTGTTCCGAAGATGAAAGAAGGTCTTACGGGTTTGGAACGACACAAGGGTGAGTAATTAATGACAGAATTTTCATTTTTGGGTGAACTATCCCTTTAAAGTAAGTGACCATTTAAAACATTTTCTTGAGAGGACATCATATCTAGTTCCATCTGCTGACTTCACACAGGCCAGGTCTAGACCTGTTCTCTCTTCCTCTCAGTCTGTCTCTATGCTCTTCATTGTTTTGTCCTACACTCTGCAGTATGCTTGACTAAAACTAAAACCATAAAACACATTTTTGTTACTTGAAATAAAATAAATGCTAACTGAAATAAAATATACAAAAGTATACTTATTTTATTTCAGCTAGAACCCAAAGCAACATTTCTCTGTTTCATTTAGTTTAACTTCATATACTAAAATAACTCAAACGAAAAAAGAACAGAAATACAAAAATAACCAAAATATTAATAAGAACTATAACAGTGATACTAAAATAACACTGGTGCCCGACAGTGAGCTGTTTGAGGGTGTTCTTGGCACAAACAGAAGGAGGAAGTGGATGATTTGCTGGGGGGGTTGGAGTAGGTAGAGCAACTTTGTCCTTCCAAACTAATTACCCTGAAAACAAACAGCAGTAAAAGTAGGCCACTTATACTCACTGCAGGAAGATATTTGGCTCAGCATTTGTATGTGAATCTAAACTCCTGGCTTTCTTTGTGTTTGTGTTTGTTTATATGTATTTAAGACTTTCGTCATTGCTGATCCAGTTTTAGTCTGATTTGTATGTCCAGAACTAAGATTTTATTTACTGTTGTTCATTTTAGGCATTTGTTTTGTATAATTTTCACCAGAAGACTCATAGTTTGAGAGACAAAGTCTCCACACCCCCAAACAATTTCTGCTCTCTCTGTCTCTCTTCTGTCTTGCTATCTCTTTTTCTCTCTATTCTCTTTTCTAGGATAAGTATTACAGTTAATCAGATTATCACTCTCTTCTCTGAAAGGACCCAGTAGTCAGGCAGATAAAAGGGCAACCCAGAGTCCCCAGGGGTCCTGACAGACAGGGATCAAAGGAGTAGCTGATTAGCCAAAGCAATGTCGCTTTGATACCAGAAAGAAAGTGAGATAGAAAGACGGAGCAACAGAATGAGAGAGAATTCAGATGGATGACAGTGTTTCATCCCATGTTTCAGCAAATGTCTTGGTTTACCTGCTACAGAGTCATCTCTTTGTCCTCTCTGTGGTAGGTCATACCTTGCTTTTATTCTTTTCTACAGCGGCAGGAAAAGACACTCTTGATCTTCCTTCTATTCAGTGTTCAATTAAAAATGAGTGTGCGTTTGTGGGAATTTTTGTACACAGGATAGGCTAAGTGTCGGTTATGAACCTCACCCTGTCCTGACTTGTTTAGGCTTTACAGGTCAAAGTTCATCTTGCTCTGATAAACTTCATTCCATTAGTCTGATTGTAACTGATTGGCAAAGCTGGGCAGGAAGCAGTGGATAAAGTCCAGAGTGAAAATGTAATCCTCTCACATACACACATTCAAGCTTTCATAAATCACAAGTTCATGACAGTGCTCAGGTGATCTTTGTGCCACCCACAGGTTCAAGAAAGTCAGTGCACTTGATCTCAGAAACTTCAAGACACCCAATAGCCACACACACTGAAGCACTGAAGGACAAACTCTTTTTCTTGAAATATTTGTAGTCTCTTTACTAGCAGAATGAGTATATGTGTGCTTAAAACTTAATGCATTAACCCATAAGAGCCCAGACCAATTTCTCCTTATAGGAAAATTATGGGGCATATAAAACAGACCAAATGGACCACTTATAACATGTTTCTGCAGTTGTTTTTGAAATACAACATCTCCTTGTGAAAGATCTGTAATGTGACATATATGTTACATTGGGCGTTTATGATACATTTTTAATGTTACATATATTTTACATTGGGCGTTTATTTCTCAGTTGAAAAAAATAATTTTTTTTCTGTTTATTTGCTTTTTCACAACATATATCAAAATTATTACTTTTCTGGGAAGATAAAACAAAAACCTTTTTCAGAAGTAATACAGTTTTGCATTTTATTTGCTTTGCCACAACATATTTCAAAACCACATAACTGTGACCATTACATTTTACAACAACTCTTTTGTAACATATCAAAATTCTACCTTTTCAAGTATATGGTTTAACCAGAATTGAATTTTTAGATTTTTTTTTTTTCACAACTTGAAAATGTGCAAACTGAATAAAAATAAATAACTACCTCACACTGGAGGTTAAACATGCACGTAGTGCAATAACATTGCTAAAATGTGTATATTGTGCAATAAAATTGTAAACAAGCAAACAATACAATGCTCAGTGAAATAAAAACTTGATCACTCTGATCAAACCATTGTTATCACCTTTATCACTTTAATTTCTTCTATGCACATGCATGGGTTGAAACATACCTTTAGTAACAAAAACAAGCGCTTTTAAAAATTGCTGACACTGCAACATGTGCTAATTAGACAGGCCACCATTTTGGAAATGTTGCCATGGCAACAAAAATTCACATATTGTCACATGACTGAACCTGTGTGTTCCTTATATGTCCCTTAGGGACTTCCTGAGTTGAAAGTGAGGGATAATGCTTTAAAAAGACCTTTTCATATAATCACCAGTGTTTGTGACACCTGCGTCACCGCGGGTTCTTGTTTAAATGAATAGATCACCCAAAATGAAAGTTATTTTAATCTTCACCTCCAACAACCACTGTGACTGAATGAATGAATAAGTGAGCTGAAATGGATCAGCATACAAATCATTGAGACATTTCTTTTAAATTAACCAGTTGATTTGGTTCACCATTTGAACTTAGTGATTTGATAGCAGCAGTTTGCATGTATTTATTTATTTTTTGTCAATGATTCAGTGATTCATGAATTAAATTTCAGGCTATTGTCACACAAATCCATGATATTGTATGGCTTGAGGATACTTGGAGTTTTATGCTTGGATACTTATGCAAATGTATTACATTAGGAGTTTTTGGTATGTTTATTTCTAACATTGTTGTGGTGTTAAAAATTGTGTATTTTTGTACAAATAAGAAAGTCAAACCACTTTGGTACAACATAAGCATGGGTAAATAATGGCTGAATATTCTTTCTTTCTTTTCTTTTTCTTTTTTTTTAACAATTAAAAAAATAGTTAGCTGGTGTAAAAGAAACCACATATCATTGCATAGCTTTACCCCTGAGCGAAAAACAAACAAACAAACAAAAAACTTCGCCATGATTACATTGGGGCCTGTACTGCTTTGTTTTTATTTTAAAACATGATATCACTTTTATATAACCAGCTCATTACTGCTGTTGAAGTTGTGCACCAACATCCATCTGGCATGCTGAAAAAGCATTTATATGTTTATCTTTGTGAGCAACTGCACGTTAGACAAAAGTCTGTTTTCTGGCTTTGTCTGTCAGTTATTGGGTCTGTGAGGTGGACGCTACAGTCTCTCATATGATCACACCGGCTCTGAATGCATGACCATCTGCCTTCATAGTAACTGCAGGACACACACATTTATTTCAATGATGTCACATGCATCCACCCATACGCAGACACATAGCTGGCTGTACTTCTGCGCTATCTGGTAGTGAGCAGATGCAGAGGAGCTGGAGAGTGTGGCTGAGATAGGAGCCTCTCTCCTGGGCTTTTAGAGTCTGGCCTCAGACAATCTGCCTGGAGCTACTGAGTGAGATTGAGAGACAGTTCAAACTGAAGCACACCTCTTTAAATAGTCGCATACTTGACCACCAATAGTGTAATGAAGGGAAAGACAGATGGATAGAGTAAGTGCATGTGTGTTTATGTGTACATTTGTTTGTCATGTATTTTCTATCAAGTGAGCTCAAGCACTTTTTAAAACATTTAAAAACATTAACAAATCTCAGCGACCCCAAATTTTAATGTGGTAATGTGTGTTTATGTGTGTACACAAAAAAAGGGGGATGCATCAAAACAAGTTTCTTAATATCTCTCAAATGCTCACTTAAGATACCATGACCCTTCTCTGGCAAGTGCAGCTACAAATGCCCTTGTCTCTAAAACTATTTTCTACTCTGTCTAGGAATGTTATCTGGTGCCCTTCTCCTCCTTAGTGGCTCCATCTCACTACAGATTGAACAGACTATTATCTGGATACAAGGGGATTTTTAGTGGACTGCAAGAATATTGGAATTCAAGAGACAGTTCACTGTAAATGGACGTTTTGTGTTTATTTCACCCTCATGTTGTTGCAAACTCATATGACTTTCTTTCATTCTTTAAAGGGGTCATATGATGCTCCTAAAAAGAACATTATTTTGTGTATTTGGTGTAATGAAATGTGTTTATGCGGTTTAAGGTTCAAAAAACACATTATTTTCCACATACTGTACATTATTGTTTCTCCTCTATGCCCCGCCTTTCTGAAACGCGTCGATTTTTACAATTGGCCAGCTATCCAGGGCGTTGTGATTGGCCGAATACCTTAAGCGTGTGACAGAAATGTTACGCCCCTACCACACTGTGATGATGCCCTGTCAGGCCGGAGCGAGGAGACAAAAACATGAAAACCCATTACAAACGAGGCATTTGTTGCATCCAGTGGGGACATAATTACTGATTATAATGACTTATAGTGTCTTTTTAATTGACGCATGTTTTCTATTTTGAATGGCAGATTTTGATTTATGCGTGTTTAAGAGTCCCATTCCTCTGGCACAGCAGAGTGAGCGGAGGCCGGCTTGAATGAGCGGCGGCGGGCGGGCTTGCGGCAACCACATGTGACGACCCCGGGCTGGACTCCGCTTCGTCCACGGTTAAAAGCCGCGTTGCGTTGCATCGCGCCGTGTAAACATAAAACCATGTCTGCTTTTGTGATCGGAGAAATGACAAACAACAAGTGCTACTCTACACTGCTCAAAACTCGCGTTTGAGTCGTCAGTGGCAAATTCTTTAAATATGAAAACGCAGGCTAATTACAGTCTGTGTGTCAGAACAGCCGGCATTGTAGTCTACTCTCCCAGGATCAGGAAACAGTCCTCCATAAAATGTGCTGCACACATCTGAATATTTGGGTTGAAGTGTTCTGGAACAGTGTTGTAAATACAACTTAACCACTGATTTCTAGTCGTGTCCTCTTTTGGAAGGCCAAACAAAGTAGTTTCACTTTCACAACGAAACACAGCGTCACACACGTCGGGCTAGAGTGAGCAGAGACCGGGGGATAAAGTGAGGAACCCAGATCTTCTTTATGCACCAAGAGCTTTTAACACTCCAAAGAGAAAGGAAAAATTGAAATCGCATCATATGACCCCTTTAAGAATGTTCATGATGCTTGTTTCCGTAACCAAAAAGTATAAAAAAAAAAGTCATACAAAAGCTTGTGTGAGGAACAAGCTGAAGTTTAAGTTTAAAATTGTGGTCACTATTCATATTCATTATATGGAAAGAACAGCTTTGGTATTCTGCTCTATATAAGTCCTTTATTGTGTTCTATGAAAAGTCATGCATGTTTCAAATGGCATAAAGGCGAGTAAATGATGACAGAGTTTTTATTTTTGGGTGAACTTTTGCTTTAAGCATATAGTTATGCAGTTCCAGCCAAAACACATACTGAACATGACCACCAGGTTGCTATGTGACACATACAGAAACACACACATACAAACATCACTGAAAGCCTTAATAAGTTGCAGAAGACATGCATTACATAACGCCCCAGACCCTAAGAAACATAAACCGCACACAAAGATGGTTAAACAAACACGTGCACTTACTCAAACACTGACCCTTAGAAAGCTTTTAGGACATTTTATGAGCTTTCTCCCAAGATTACATGCTTATGACACACCCTGTAGAGACATGTTCCCTGAAAGTTTCAAGAATGAATGCTAGCATACACATGCACACCAAAACACAGGCCAAGCAGAGAGTAAACACAACCCCACTGTCCTTGAGCGTTTGTTTGTGGCAGCTCTTAAAGTGCTGACGTTTATTGGTATGGTTTTTCTTTCATTGGGCTTTTAGCAGCATTTGAATCAGGCATTGGTCCCTTTAATCTCTTTCAAAGTTTGTTAATAGCACTCTCCGTTGTCCACACTTGTCTCGGATGAAAGTGTTATATACAAACTGCTGACTTCATATCCTCTCATACCTCAAATATCTGTGCTTTAAAACTAGAGTGCAATTGCTTTGCCATTAGTGTTCTAAGTTGCAAATGTCTGTTGGTGTCAAAAAACCCGTCAGGTTTAAAAGAATACATTTTTTTATGTTTTTATACATGGTAATCACTGCATCCTATTTGTATGTTTAATATACAGTAGTGATACACTACCATTACCACTAATATGGTAACATTTTTAATTATTATAAATGTTAAAAATGGCTTAATAATATCCTAATATCAAAAGTTTTGCTGGTTAATATTTATATTTATTATGGTCAGTCAATCTTTTATTCAGCAAGAACACATTCAATTGATCAAAAGTGACAGTATAGATATTTAGAATATTACCTTAGATTTCTGTTTCAAATTAATACAGTTCATTGAACTTTCTGTTCATCTGAAAATCTTGAAAACAAAATTGTAACACTGTTTCCACAAAAAAAGTAAATAGAAAAATTTAAAAATTAAAAATAAATTGCATTTTAAAATACATTAAAATAGAAAAGTTATTTGAAATAGTAAAAATATTTCATAGTATTAATGTTTTACTGTATTTTTTATCAAATAAATGTAGCCTTGGTGAGTTTAATGGACTTCTTTCAAAAAATGAAATAATGTTAATCTTCCAAAGTTTTAACCAGTTGTGTATATGTACAGAAAGTCCTGTTGCACAACAAATTAAAACCAGATTTTAATACTTAATAATAAAATGCATGTGTGTATTGCGTGTGGGCGTTTTTGTGTTTTTATGCATGTTGGTGTTAGGCTTGTTTTGTGTGTGTTGGTATGTATGTTTGTATATTTTGTCTTCTACTCTTTTGAGGCCTGCAGTTCTGACCTCTGACGTCTGTCCTTTGTTCCCTCTCTCCAGTGGCAGAATGAAAGCGAGCAGCGCGTCTCTCCTGTCGATTATCTCCATCTCTCCAACTGTGCCAAAGTGACTGTGTAGATTTGTGTTCTTTTGTGAGATTAGCAAAACATTGGTTGAACGTAATGACATGCAGCTCGAAGTGTTCATAGGCCTGTGAATATACATAAAAATGTATATATATATATATATATATATATATA
>NW_015638019.1:1331105-1337513 GCF_001515625.1 Sinocyclocheilus rhinocerous | reverse complement strand
AATATACATAAAAATATATATATATATATATATATATATATATATATATATATGTAATTTGTGGCTGTCAAGATCTAAAAATGACCATAATTACCATAAAAATCATCATAAAAGTGCCATATTAGTAGTCTATATGACTCTTGTGCTATACTTGAAGTCTTCTGAAGTCATATATAATATAATATGAAGTCAGTATAATAGTCATGTAATTTAACTGCAGCAAACAGAAATGAAGAGCAACTTTATTTAGCAACTAACAACTACATTTAGGTCTTTTCCTCACAAAAAAGCTATTGTATGGGTCAGTGTTATTTAGTATTATTTCTATACTAATTTAGTATTTATTAATAATTTGAATTATTGGTAACACTTTATTTCGATAGTCCACTTTAGACATTCTATTAACAGTAGAGGAGGCAAGGGAGGCAGTGTCTCCTCAAAAAGTTGGATGAGAAAATAATCAATATTACAAAAATAAAACAGCGCAAATATGACTAAATACGATATTAAAAGTCTAAAAGTCACTCGTTTTTTTAAAGTAACACTGTCCAACAGTGAAGCAAAAACCGCATTAGCGTTTCAGCATCAGTAAGAACATCCCGTGTCTGGCCTGTCGTTCATTTCATTTTACACTTCTTCATTTCTCTTACACAGTTCATTTCCTCCTTGAACTGTACTGAAGTCATCAATGCTAATGAGCTTATATAAGAATTAGTTGTATCATGTTGACTTTTTGGTCAAGGAGTTTTTTCATCAAAGTATGTTAATTTATTTTTTAGATTAAATAACAATATATGTTAATGTGTTTGGCATTGTCACTAAAACGTATGGGTCCCAGGCACTGTATTTTGTTAGATGTGTTATCTGCAGCACTGGAATCAGATACTTTATGATACAGCTTTGAAGATTTTTTCGTCTCTTTCGCACACTCACACACTCTGTCTCACTCGGCAGGGTGGGCTTTAATCTATTTTCACCCCTGGCTTCTTAAGAAAGTAGATCTAATAAGTCAACTTCCTGCTGCGAGAGTCACTCCTGACTAAACTTTGTGTGTGTGTGTGTGTGTGTGTGTCCTGTATGGGAATAGTGGTTTTCTTAAATCTTTCCCATCTCTCATTTAATAGTTTACCCAAAAAGGAAAATTCTGTCATCATTTACTCACCCTCGTGTAGTTCCAAACCTGTATGAATTTATTTCTTCTGCAGAGCACAAAAGAAGATATTTTTAAGAATTTTGATAAACCAAACAGTTTTGGTGAGCACTGCCTTTCATTGTATTGAAATAATAACACACAAAAAAAATTCTCAAATTATCTTTTATGTTCCACAGAAAAAAGATATAATGTCAGTTACAAGTTTGGAACGACGTGAGGTTGAGTAAATGGCAGATGGTAGAATTTTCATTTTTGGGTGAATTATCCCTTTAAAGTGGATAAACTACTCCAGCTAATATATATCAAGAACACAAAAATGACCTTTTAGCACATTATTAATGATGATAACATGTGACGCGCTCATTACATGTTGCTCATGCTGTAACCACTCTGTGAAATGCATTTGGAATGAAATATCCCTAATCACAGCCGAACAGAACAATGAGCCAAATCATCTCTGCCCACCTTCTCATTCCTTCAAACCCGAATGAGAGAGAGGAAGTGGAAAAACAAAAAAGGTCTTCCTCAGAAGCGGGTATAAAACTCCCTCTGTTCTGCATTAAACGAGTCTCTTGGAGACTCTCATCCTGTTTCCATCCTGCCGCTCCTAAAACTCATTACCGGCCCCAAACTCCCCTATTCCTCTTTCTTTATTCCCCTCTTCCCTTGCTCTTCCCACTCACTCTTCCACTCTCTTATCCTCTGTGCCCTATCTGCCATTCCTGTTACCATGGTCATCAGCAGAACAAAATGGCTAGGGTAATGGTTGGACTTCATAACTTTGGGTTGGACTGGAATTGAGTAAATGGCAGTTTCTATGCTTTAGACATTTATAGATATAAATGTATGCATGCCTTTTTCAAATAAACACATAATGATGCCTCATTTATTGTGTTGACCGTTGCAGTGCTTCCACATAGAGGGCAAGACTGGGCATTTATTGGATAAACTAAAGATGTCATGCATTAGAGTTTCTGTGAAGTAAATGTTGGCTTATTCATTTTTACGTTTGCTGATCCCGTGTTTGAATTGACTGTGACTTCTATAAAACAGTGATATCTTTGGTAGTTTACCCCAAAAATAACTCACTCTACAATGAATATGTCATGGCAGACATGTTGAAGATTACCAGAAAAGTCATTCAATTTATTGTGCCTAACTTTTTCCACATAAAAGTTTATTCATCTTTCCAATGCATCTCCTCTATTGACTTCCATTCAGACAGTACAGTCTTTTTTTGTGTTTTTAAGCTTATCTTGAAAGTTTGGAGCTCTGATGACACTGCAGTGATGTTATGTACTGCACACCAAAACTTTTGTGATGATAAATGTGGTTTGGTTTGATTTGTTTCCTTGATGCTAGTCAGTCAGATAACAAGTACAGCTCTTAGTTTGGGAACAGTAAGTTTTTTTTTAAATGTTTTTGAAAAAGTCTCTTATGCTCATCAAAGCTGCCTTCATTTGATCGAAAATACAGTAAAAACTGGAATATTGTGAAATATGTATATTTATAATTTATAATAAATAACTTTCTTATACATTAAAAATGACATTTTTCTTGTGATGGCAACATTACTCCAGTTTTCGGTGTCACATGATCCATCAGAAATCATTCTAATATGCTGGTTTGGTGCTCAAGAATCATTTTTTTTATTATAATCAAAGTTGAAAACAGCTGTGCTGCTTAATAGTTTTGGGGACAACGTGATAAATTTTTTTCAGGATTCTTTAAAGAATATAAAGTGGCTGATTTAAAGGGGTCCTATTATCAAACCAGCAGCACTGCAAACAGGAAGCAGGAATAACACTGTCCAACAGCGACACCCGCCTATAACACTCGTTGCCTTTTCTAGACCAGGTCTCGTCCCATTCGTCGATATTTGTGATATCACAAATCCCGGAAAATATGCGTTGTAGTCCTAACGAGTCATTCGTTGTAGCTTTTTAAAAGTGATTTCTGTTAAATAAAATATCTCCTTTTGAAGTGAACTTTGAGCTTTGTAACTTTGCAGATCTTTTTTATACTCAAACAGCAACATTACAGACTAACTAAAGTTGAAAAAGTGAAAAAGCATAATAGGACCCCTTTAATGTATTCTTGCTAAATAAATTTATTTTGAAAATAAAGGTTTGTCCCAAACTTTTGAACGGTAATGTACATTGTTATTTTATAAATTACACAGTTTTGTATGTTAGCTTAGCAGCATGCTTACGTCACACATATCTCTTGAAACAGGAAGCACCTGCCTATGCTGAGTTCCAATTCAGTCATTTGTGAGTTTCCTTACAAAAGACAGCTCAGCAAGTTTTGGAAAAAGGAGTAAATAAATTTCAGTTCAAGACATAAACCAAAGATGTCAAGCATTAGAGGAAATAACTGTCACTCACATATCCCATTGAATTCTATAGACTCACATGCTTTAATTCCAGGACCATTTGCTGGACTCCTACTTACAGGTAACGTTTTTAGAAAAGTTTCTCAGTGCAGTGTGTATTGATAGCTGTGGAGTCATTTTTTTCTGTAAAAACATCCCAGAGGTTTCCGGCAGGCTGTCTCCTGATCAAAACTAACATTAATACACTATGTTATTCAGTGTTAAGTGTTTTTCCTGCCTGATTTTATCACTTTGCGCCAATGAGGGCTCTGTTTGGAAAGACCATGAGCCTGTTGGGTCCAATGGGTCACTAAACAGTAAGACTCACTTCCTTTCAAGCACGATGTGTAGGTAATGTGTCAGTGAACTTGTGAAGACACCAGCTAACCCATGTAAGAAAGTGATTCAAGGACACGTGTAACTGACCAATCTGTGGACACAGTTTAAATGAAGTGTGCTTTTCACACAGTTAATCAAAGAGATGAATGGCGTCTCTGTCCATTTGTCTCAGACAGGGACTCCTCAGCGATGAATAACAGATTTTTTAGCATTTGCGTTCCTCAGAGAAAGGCTGTTTTTGTGGGTGTACGGGTGCATGTGCGTGACTGCGTGTGTGTGTGTTTTTTGGTTGGGGAATAAATGGAAGATGAAGACAGGCGCCACTGTTTATTGTGTTTGTGTATGCGTGTGGGCCGGTGTGTTTGAGGAGTGTCTGCTCTACACGAAAACCTGAAAAGAAACTGAGGGCCTCGGAGACACACGTGGAGACTGAGAGCTGAGCAGTGTGTGCCATCTAAACAAAGAACAGCTCTGTTTGCTGAAAACACTTTATGCATATGCATCTTTGCTGCTAGGGTTGCTGTCAGGATGACGTTCTCAAAATAATATGCTGTGGTGTCTGCATTTCCTATTACACTTGATGCAGGGTAAACTTCCCCAGGCCTGCGTTTAATATTAAAATCCAAGTGACTAGGCAAATAGAACCTGTCTAAATGTCTTGAGATGTGTACATGGTCTCAAAAATTAAGATTCAAACACACAATTGCTGCATGCTCTTGCAATTCCTGTTGAAGGAAATGCCTTTTCCATAAACAAATGTCTGGAGGTCTTAACTGACATCAGAAAAGTCATGTCTGCAGCATATTATTTGCTCCGTAAGTATACCGTTAGTGGTTTTGTGACGTGTCCTGAAATCTTCCAGTCTGTAGGCACGACTGGACCGACGTCTCAGGGCACTGAGTATTTGTTGTGCCAGACTCTTGGCTGAACTTCTCTCCTTCTTTCAGCACTCTGTTTTAATTATCGTCCTAATTTACCCCCCTTATTTTTCCAGGGTTGCTCCACTTCAGTCACTTTCCCAGGTGGAGCGGCATCCGGAACGCTATCCGGTCTGGCACCAAACTACCATGCTGGCTTTCCAGAACTTTCTCCCGTGTCCTCTCCCTCTTTCTCCTGTTTGTATCCAAGTAGTAGGATGCCATACGTCCTTTTTTCTCATGAATCAGAGTCTGATCATAATCAACAGCTGAATAAGAAATATCAATACACCACTATGGTGTGCCTTAAAAACCTAGAAATGAGAACACACACCTGTGTATGGGTGTTTCTTCAACTTTTGACACTTTATGTCCCAGGAGGAGATTTTTTATTAAAACTAACACATTTTTGTCTAAGCTATAGGCTTTTGGGCAGTGCTCTGACATATGGCACAACAGCAACAGTAACACATTTTTTATCTTATTTCTATTATATGAAGGTCACATTAAAACTTTCATGTCTTCAATTAATTTTGGGTACTTGTGTAATGACATTTATATATAAATTTGACAGTTTTTCTCTTGCCCCAGACCTCGAGTTTCAGTCTTAAAACATGAAAATTTGCTAGAAAAATACAACTTATTTTTAAAAGTAGAATAAATAATTTCAGTATGATTTATAGAAATTAAAAAAGACTGTTCCACGCTCTTGTTATTTACACCACAACCAGCATTTTATTTCTCATGTAACTTGAGATACTACTTTGTTTACCAAATAGACAACAGACTTAGTGAAAAACAGGACATGTGAAAATTGTATTTAATTAATTTCATTTATATAAAATACCAGCTATAAATCTAGCCTTTGAAAGACGAGGAGAGAATTTGTAAATAATTTTTTAAAAAGCAACTTTTTGTTTTAATAAAATGACCATTATTTATTTATTTTTTATTTTCCTAAAGTTTATCTATTTTTTTTTAAATAAAAAATAATACTAATTAATGAGAGTGAAAAGTCAGATTACTTCAGTCCAGACTGGCAAATACTGTATATCCCTAGTTAAAGAAACACCCGTATGTAGACTCTTGCACACACACACACACACATATATATAAATTATATATATATATATAGAGATATATAAATTGAATAATCCTGGATATCATTGATAATAATGATAATAACAAATCTTTCTTTAGTAACAAATCAGCATATTAGAATGATTTCTAATGGATCAAGTGACACTAAAGAGCACAGGAGTAAATTACATTTAAAAATATATTAAAATAGAAAATAGAAAAGTTATTTAAAAAATTTCAGAATAGTACAGTATATAATATGAACTTATATAGTTATACAAGTCACACTTTATTTTAAGGTCCAGTTCTCACTATTAACTAACAATTAACTACGACTTTTGCCTCAATAATCTCTTAATTTGCTGCTTATTAATAGTTAGTAAAGTAGTTATTAAGTTTAGGTGTTTGGGTAGGATTAAGGATGTACAATATGGTCATGCAGAATATGTGCTTTTTATTTGTAGGCTACTAATAAACTGCATATATGCTAGTAATATGCATGCTAATAAACAACTATAATAGAAACTGGCCCATAACTAAAGAGT
>NW_015638019.1:1321675-1331084 GCF_001515625.1 Sinocyclocheilus rhinocerous | reverse complement strand
CATGCTGATGAGTATGATATAAAAGGGTATTGGATTTTTTACCTTCCTGATTCAAAAGGAAATATGCCAGCACAGGACAAACAACTGTGCTCATCAAGCCATTTCATGTAGCCTTTAAGGATGCAAGCAATTCAAGAGTATGATGAATCATGAGTGCGGTAAATAAATGAAGTAAATAAGTAGAAAAGAGAGGAGGTGCTCTTCATTAATAACAGTAAGTCGTGCTGGTGTGGCTGTTTATACTGGGGGACTAACAGCAGTGCAGAGAGCAACTGTAATCTGCCCCTCTCAGTAAACAGTCTGTCATAGTAATGGCTCTGAAAACAAACGATTAGCTCACTTCTGGGGCCCCACCAAAGAACTTTAACACACATACACCCTCTGGAAGCTCTTTTACCAGGGGCCTACCTTCAAGTGAGGTGGAGGACAACTTCCTGCATCCCGTCCCGAGTCTCTGAGGAGTGTGTGTGTGTATGTATTTGTGTGAGAATGAATGTTTGTGTGTGCCTTGGGAGCAGCGGCGGACACCAGAGACACATAGATTCAGGATCTCCATGGCGATAAGGAAGTCAGCAGGAAGGAGACATCCCAGACCCCTTCTAGCACCCAGACTGACAGACTCCGCCCCCCAAACACGCTCGCACAAACCGACGTTCGACGCACACCCCGCATAAACACACACGTACGCATTCCATCTCTCTCTGCCTCCATAAATGACAGAGGCTCTATTCATGTTTCATGAAAAAGAGGAGAAAAATAACATCAGCTATATCTGATGGCTTGATAAGTGAGATGAAGAGAGGCCAGAGCTTCAAATGGCCATCCTGACTAAATTATGATTTGCACTCATTTTCCCATAGAGAACCCCACTGTTTCATTCCACACACAGCTGTGCATCGGCTTTACCAATGTTTGTAATCTTTGTTTAAAGTTGTACGTTGTCTTCATAGTTTTAAACCTTTTGGTGTTTCACTGCCACTATACTGTTCAGTTCATTTTAGTTTGAAACTGCAGTGAATTTTATGTCTGTGTATGTGTTTTAGAAGTTTTCAATGAGCTTATGTTAGAATGTTTCTAAAACTAGCCTTATATTAAAGAAGGAAGAATCTGCATTTGATGCTTGATATTTCCTTGTACTATCTGTGGTGACATTTGGAAGATTATCCCACAGACACTATTTTAAACAATGTGTTTAAAGCTGTCGCCGCGTATGTAAACATATCCATCTTCTTTCTCATGCTTCTGTGAAAAAACAGAAGCCCCTTGGACAATAGACGATAAACAGAGGCCGTGCTTGTGTGTGTTTGCACTGTGGCTTTTCACATTAGTCTTCCTCACATATTTTTGTGTTTGTGTGTGCGAGCGTGCACGCATCCGTTTATCATTCGGTCATTAGCCATTAGCGGCAGTGTTGTGTGTCAGCGTGAGCAAACAGACCTGGAAAGATTGGACAGGTTAGAGTGAGATAAACAGCTCTAGCATCTTCTCCCTCAAACTCACACACAGTCATAAGCAAACATAGTGGGGAAAATGAGAGGTCAAAGTCACTGGAGTAGTACATCTATGCCAAACTTGACCTTTATTCTTCATAGTATGATTTGATTTTCTTTGCTCTTCTTTATATATTTTGAGAATTAATTAAAAGAGAATTCTATGTTAAAACATATTACATATCCAGTAGCAAAGATTTTTGATCAACCTTCAAATGGATTTTAGTATAATGTGTGGCCAGTCATGTTGTAAAAAATAAAATAAAAAAATGAATGATTTCTGATCTTTTAATTGTTACTCTGCTGTTCTGTCAAGATGTGCTTACCCGTGACTTTCTTCATAACCAAAAGTTTTGGAAATATTCAATTGTTTAGTGTGACAGTAATGACAGCAATATTGAGTAAACAAAATATACATTTTAGACAAATTCAAAACATAATAATAATAAAATATACATTTTAAGTTCTTTTCTAAGTTCTGAGTAGATCTGAGTGAAGGATAAACCCAAAATAGAGAAATGGACACAATGACAAACGTTTACAGCTATAGTTATTTATAATTTAAAACTAGAATGATTGAAGTATTTTTCTAGGGGACAGAAAATAGCCTCTAATATCATGTAAAGAATCACCCCATTGGCTTTTCAGACCATTATGTTCAGTTCTCACTGGAGGATATTTAGTCAAATTAAAATTGTTTTCATCATTATAAGGACACAAAATAAGAGGGAAACACAGAAGCAGAGAAATAAAGAGCTGAATAAAGGAGTCATAGTAGAAGACAGATAGACATGATGAGAGAGAATAGACTATATGTTGAGGTCTGTGGGTGGGCTGCTCGGATTAGCCCAGAGGACACAGAGACACAATGGCTGCCTACCGACTGGTTTCTATGAACACACGCTGTCTGACAGGCATGAAAAAGCCACCACCTTACTGAGAGGTCAAAGGTCATTAAGCATCAGGATGCTCACTTACTGATGCAGACTTAATACTATAAAACTTCAGCTTTACCTCTCACTTAACTTTCTTCAGTTTTTCCAAATGTCTTGTTTTTATAAATGAATAAATACACTTCTGTTCAAATGTTTGGGCTCAGTAAGATTTTTATTTTTTTAAGTGAAAACTTTGTTCAGCAAAGTTATATTAAATTGATAGAAAGTGAAAGTTAGGACATTTAAAATGTTATAAAATAATTTATATTTCAAATAAATGTGGTTCTTTGAACTAGTTATTTATCAAAGAATCCTGAAAAAAAAATGTATCATGGTTTTCACTAAAATATTAAGTAAGTAGCACAGTGTGCATTGTATGCGTATGTCACGAATTCAGTCCATGGACTTCTGTTTATTCACCACCAGATGTCACCCTTTCCATTTACATTGACTCTCGCACTACACAAACTGTTGCATAGCACCCCGGACTACATTTCCCATCATGCTTTGCACAATTTGCACACTGCCCTGATTGCACTCATTGCACACAGCTGTTTCTAATTACCTCATTCACTATATAACACCCACTCTAACCACATTTCTCTGCTGAGTATTGTTTAGCCTGTACCCCTTTCCGAGTCTCCGTGTTTTCCTTGTTTTGCCTTGCCTTGCCTGTTTTTGATCTTTGCCTGTTTTCTTGGATTTCCCCCTCTCGTCTCGCCCCTGTGATTCTGTCTGCTCATCGGTGACCTACGCTAGTCCTGTGACTATTCTTGTGTTTTGCCCGCCATATACCTGTTTGCCAGTGTTTGACCCTGCCTGTGATGACCACGTCTCTGTCTTCTGCTAAATAAAGCTTTGCATATGGATCCACACGTCTCGCGTCTCGTCAGCCCCTTAACAGCGTACATGTATGGATATAGTAATGGATTTTTTTAGCTTTTGCTAAAAAGCTTTAGTTTGTTTTTTTACACTTACAGATTGGTTCTTTGCAGTCAATCCGTTTTGCAGTTCTTTAAACTGTTGTTTTCGCTTGCAAATCACTGTTCACAGGCTTGCTGTACTTTTGACCGTATTTTAGCAAAAACAACGTGCCAAAAGTGTAAGCCCGGAAAAATGGAAGTCAGAAGAATGCAGATCATATTTATTTTGCGTTAGCATGAAGCTGCAGTTTCAAAATACATGAATTACACTTACGAGTAACAGTAAAATGCTGCAAATCATTTTTTCTTACGCTTGAAAAGCGATTTACACCAAAGCTTCTCTTGCGCATGCAAATTTAATTTACGCTTACAGTCTTAAGTACACTTCCACAACTCTTACCCTGCGTATGCAAATCTTTTAGGCATTATTTTACCTTCATAATTGTTGTCACTGAAAAGTTCTTTACTTATAAAATGGAATATTTTACAGTCCAATATACGATCCTTTTGTCAGGACTGTTGTGCAGCAGTAATATATGTGCTGTTGACAAATGAGGACTTCAGTTCTACTGGATATACAGGTTTGAGTCTGGCCTGCAACATGTCCTAATCCCAGACGCAACCTGTGTTTCCTGTCCTTCCTTCACTTTACTGTCAATACGAAACATTTTTTTAAAAACTCAGCAATAAAAATAAAAAAACACCTGATGCTACTCTTACAGTTTAAATATAATTTTGTGACTTAACTATAGGGATTTCTGTCGTTTTAGCTGTACTTTATGTTTAAGAATACATAAATATCACAGCCTTGGGAAAAAAAATCTAATCAAAACAAGTGTTTGAGTCTCTGGTAAGGAGGTTTGTTTATGTATGAATGAGACCCTGAGTTTCTCAGAGGCCTGCACACTCTATTGATCCCTGTTACCACAGTCTCCTCGGCTCCACGTCTAATCCTGCTTAGATACACATCTATACTGTAGTTCTGATCAGAGCTGGCTGAGATGTTTGCAGTGTTACTGTGAGAAACACATGACGACGGACCTCGTAGCGGTGCTTTAGAACTCAATACCTCAGGAATCCACAGGTAGTGTTTTAGTCCTGTCATTATCCTGCCTCAGAAACCCACTGCACCGTCAGCACAGACAGCATTAAAATACCGCAGTTATTAAACATCAAACTTCAGCCCTCAGCCTGTCACAGAAAGAGACCTTTGTACCTCTGTGTGTATGTATCTGTAAGCGTGAGTGAGGAGAGAGAGAGATTCATGTTAGTCAGTGTGTTAGATGAGCGTCTGTTTAGAGTATCCCATTTCTCTCAGGATCTTGCGGTGGGTTTTTATGTCAGTGGATGGACTGAAGTCCTGTAATGTCTCATAAGCTTAAGTCAATACGTGTGGAGGAAACCCAGTTCACTGTTAGCTTGTGTTTCTAAGACCACCGTGGTACCGCTCTGCTCCGTGTCAAGCTGGAGGGATGTAAAACGTAATGCATTAGTGAACTGAGGGTATTTGAATCCTGAAGGAACGCTTAGAGCTGATGAACAAAGACCTATAGGTCAATATAATACACATATAATATAGAATATGTGAAATTAAAAATGCACACACCAAATAAACCTGAGGCTAGTTTTTTGTTCTTATATAGGACTTTCTGTGATATTCATATTGCTCCAAAGCAGCTTTGCAAAGAGATCTCTTAGTTTTGAGCATGTTCAGACATTTTGAAATGAACAAATTCCCGGCTTTATATAGCTTCTTAGCATGTCCAGAGATGATGATGATAAAAAATGGTCTAAAGACTTTGAATTCTTAACCATTTCAGCTGTGTGTTTACCCTCTGCATGTTTATTTTTCATTTTGTTAGTTTTATAATCCCTCTGTTTATTTTTTGTTTGTTTTTTTGGCAGCACACACACACAAATTATTTACATATATAGTATAAGTACAATATGATATATATGTAATATATATACAATATTACACATATAATATAATATAATATAATATAATATAATATTATATTATATTATATTAAAGTACTGGAGTGTTTTTTATAAGAAAAGTCTTTAAAAAGTCTAAAAAAAATGTCAGTGTTTCTACTTAAATATTTCAAGTTTAATTCAATGTGTTATTAGTCATTTCTTTTTAATTATTTATTAAATTAACTAGCAATTTCTAAGTAAAAATGTTTAAAGTGAATCCTACATGGTGTATAATTTTCTCAGTGCATATGTATAATGTATAATATGTGTATGTATTTATGTACTAATGTAATATTGATGTATCATTTCATTGTTTTCTCATAGAAATCATAACACTGTATATAAGTGGGAAACGCTGAGGTCCAATTTGATTGTCCATTTTGATTGATGCACATTATAATACTTTAGATTTCATTTTATTTGTTTAAATAGATGAAATGAGATACAAAATAAAAATATAAAGAAATTTTAAAAACATGCAAAATTTCCCTTTTCCCACAACTGGTTGATAGTAAAATATTGAAATGTTATGTCTTATTGAGCAGCTAAGCATATACTGTGTGCTTCCAATGAATGAATGAATGAATGAATGAATGAATGAATACATATTTATTTCTATGGTGGGAAAATAAACGCGTAAAAAGACAGTATAAGTCATTATAATCAGTAATTATGTCCCCACTGGATGCAACAAGTGCCTCGTTTATAATAGTTTTTAATGTTTATGTCTTGTCGCTCCGTCCTGACAGGGCATCACAGTATGGTAAGGGGCGTAACATTTCTGTCACATTCAAACGCGAGTTCTGAGCAATGTGCTTGTTGTTTGTCATTTCTCCGATCACAAATGCAGACATGGTTTTATGTTTACGCGGCGCGATGCAACGCAACGCGTAAAAAGACAGTATAAGTCATTATAATCAGTAATTATGTCCCCACTGGATGCAACAAGTGCCTCGTTTATAATGGTTTTTAATGTTTTTGTCTTGTCGCTCCGTCCTGACAGGGCATCACAGTATGGTAAGGAGCGTAACATTTCTGTCACTACTTGAGGTATTCGGCCAATCACAACGCACTGGATAGCTGGCCAATCAGAGCACACCTCGCTTTTTCAGACCGATGAGCTTTGTAAAAATCGACGCGTTTCAGAAAGGCGGGGCATAGAGGAGAAACAATAATGTACAGTATGTGGAAAATAATGTGTTTTTTGAACTTATAAACACATTTCATTACACCAAATACACAAAATAATGTTCTTTTTAGCAACATCATATGACCCCTTTAAGATATTGTCTTGTTATTTGTGTGTTTAAGTGAATAGGAGAAAAGAAAGCAGGTAGATAATGGTGTGGGGAAAACCATCTGCAGTTCCTGATGTGAGGAAAACCACATCAGCAAGACAAAGAGTTTGTATGGTGAGTTTCCGTCATCATTGAACTGACAACACAGTCGTGCTGTACAAGGAAATCCATAATAAACTTTACTTCCTGAGGATGCCCCTGCCTTTCAATATGTGCATTAAGCTGATTTTCTACCAGCCTTTAGTGACCATTGTGTTTTCCTGCACTGTTTTCTGTATGGTGAACCAATACCCGCTCAAGTGAAAACTGTGAAGAGGGTCAGCAGCATTACTGGCAGCAAAATGTGTATAAAAGACCATACAAATTGAACCGGCAACTGCTGGCCATGCCAAATCTCTGTCCAAATGTGAACAGTGCCAGGAATGATGCCATTACCATGCTGAGAGGGGTGCCATGCGTGTGTCATAGCCTGACTCACTGAGAACTAAATCAACAAGCTAACAGCGCCAACAAGCTCTGTCATCACATAAACTATTTCCAGTAAAATATGATTAATTCAGAAATTACATACAGCACACCCACCAAACTATACGAATTCCTAGAAATCTAATAACATCCAAATAAGCAGAAAATCAAATTCAGTATGAGAGACAAAAATGCAATAAATATAGATTTGCTGTAACCAGATCGACATTTTGTTAGATAGGCGTGAAAGTGCCTGTACACAAGCACATGTTTCTGGACACCTTGACTGCAGGGTACTGTGTCTCAAGAGAAAAGGACTATGAATTATGAAAAGTAATAACTATCATCTGTTTGTACAGTCTGGAGATGGGGAGATTAGAGGACAGTGCGTCTCTGGTTAGCTGTGTTTGTAAAGAATGGCCCTTTGTATACAGTAGCGCATACTAACATTAGTGGTGCCACGCCAGAGGCTATCTGTCTGAGTCCTGTTAGAAGGGGGAGACAAGTGGTCTTTCTCTTTCATTTTTTCTTTCTGTCTGTATTTTTTAATTGATTTATTTTTTTCTGTCTTTTCTGTCTCTCAGTAAACTAAACAATTGAGCTTGGTTCTCATGAAATCTCACCAGGCAAAATATCAAAATGTAATTTATGTAAAATAGTAATATACTGATACAAACATAACACATTATACTGATAATAAATATAATATTAATAATTATATTATATTATTATTATACTCTAAATATACTAATAGTAACTAATAATATAAATTAATAATAATGATAATTTTAGACAAAATTAAAATGTAATTTAGATTAATAATATACTGATATTATATTATATTATATTATACTCTAAATATACTACTAGTAATGATAATCATAATGATAATCTTTTTTTCAGTGATTTGAGAATTATGAGGTATGTCTTTAAGATCTTAACAGGTTAGTGTGCTAAATCACTACATTAAATTGTTCTAGAGTTGTGATGATTGTGAACATCTGGACTACATAAGTCACTGCAGCCATTAAACAGTCTCGCTCTGCCCCCTTCTGGACATAAACTGTAATATTTTGAGTTCGACAAAGTTTTATATCATAGGTTCCCAACTCCGTTCCTTGAGGTCCCACTTTAGTACACATTTTGGATGCCTACTTAATGAGATACACCTGATTCGACTTCAAGACCGGAAATGGATTGGTCAGGTAAGAGAGATATTTGAAATGTGCAGTGTATTTGGCATCAGGGATTTTATGTGCTTCTGATATTTAAATGTTATTTATGATATTGTGGTACTTTAGTGTTTATTAGTACAAATAAACAGATATAGGCTGTAATTATGCATACTAAAAGAAAAATGAACTATCACTTCGACTGAAAACCTATAACAAGATGTTTTTTTCCATGTCATACGAAGTAGATTTCTTTAAAATTTTTCTTTAAAATAACTGCAGACATATCCTAGGATATCAATGAACAATGTAATGAAAATAATCAGCCAATCAATAATAAAATAATTGTACCAAAACTGACCACAAGGTGTCGCTATAGGAAATACATTTATTTATTTGCTGGCCGCATCCAAATCATCAGCAGCCCTATCAGCTTGAACTCCACTGATTTCTGCTTGCAGCTGTATTTTTCATTATTTTATTCAGTCCCTTAATGCACAAGATCAATAACACTCTCAGAGTATAACCTCTGTTCATTAGATTCTCAAAGGCATAAGAAAATATATTGATTATGTTTTAGAAATGATTTGGTGTGTGTGTTCAGGTTTTGCCTACACTTTTATTTTTATGAAATACAAAAGTTTATTGAACCTTTGACAAAATAAATAAATACCAGGCTTTAATGGCTCATATAGTAGCCTATAGAAATGGGAGAATAAGGAGCTCATATACTTGAAGAGGACAAAAACACCTCAGTTTCGGTCCAAACTAAGCAAAAATAATAATCTGGTGCAGTTACTGATATTTATTATTTTGGCCAAAAAGTAAAATGAAATTCTGATAGCTTATAATCAGTGGTGGAGGTAACGAATTACAACTAGCCTACTCACGTTACTGTAATTAAGTAGTTTTTTCGGGTAGGCCTACTTGTACTTTTTTGAGTATATTTTTAAAGCTGTACTTGTACTTAAATACAAATTAAGCAAAATAATCTACTTCGTTACTTTTAAATCATAGTTCGTTACTGAGTACGCCCACAGTTTGAATTGATATTCAAATCTTTGACGGCACTTCAGTAGCCAATAAAGATATCCGACCGTAAACGGACCAATAAAAGCCCTGATATCTGAACCGGGAAAAGCCGCC
>NW_015638019.1:1320627-1321375 GCF_001515625.1 Sinocyclocheilus rhinocerous | reverse complement strand
TTACTTTTAAATCATAGTTCGTTACTGAGTACGCCCACAGTTTGAATTGATATTCAAATCTTTGACGGCACTTCAGTAGCCAATAAAGATATCCGACCGTAAACGGACCAATAAAAGCCCTGATATCTGAACCGGGAAAAGCCGCCGCTTTTCCAAGCTGCTTCTCTGTTTCCTCTCCGACAGCGAGTTTGACACGTATCCGCCTCCTGTTAATTACAGAGTCTGAATGTCCGCACGGGATTGCAGGTATTCCGTATAATTTTAATCATTCCCGCGCAAATGTGGCGAGCGCTTTATTGTACACATGAGAAAACAGTCATGTAATCGCAGAAAACTGGATGCGAGCTCTCAAATAGGCCTAATACAAATGAACTGCCTGTCCTCTCACTCCGATATTGCTTGTGCACAGACTGTGTGCAATCGCGATCTCTCCGTGCTTTTAAAGTAGAAATTATTTCTCTTTGCTCCTGGATTAAACTTTGTCAAAAGTTATCAACCATTCAGACTAGATCCACGCCTGATCGATGAAAATCCTACTGGAAATGTTATTGGCTGGCTGTAAGTGAAATGCACTTCCAACAATCAAAGATGGAACTTTAATTTCTTTACAATGTAAGGTTATGCTAGAAATGTTTTGGAATGGGATATTTGTCTGATTTATATAAATATACTGCATCACTACATTGCACAGACATTAAGGTCAAAGCCATCTGATGTTCTATTTATCTAAATAAATAGGCCTAACATA
>NW_015638019.1:1317985-1320269 GCF_001515625.1 Sinocyclocheilus rhinocerous | reverse complement strand
GAGAGAAGAACGTATAAATAAACAGAATTTTTTCCAAAAAATGGTTACATGGGTACATTCCCAAAAGAGATGAGAGACAGACTCATCTACCATTCCACAAAAGGAACAAAGAGGATCCTTCTCCGGAAGCATTTTTTTAATATAATCATTCACAGGGTAAACTCGATGTAGCAATTTAAAAGATACCTCTTTAACCTTGTTCGTAATTAAATATTTATTGGGTAACGACCACACACTCTTCCAAGGAATATCATAAAGATAATTACTCCAGTGAAATACAACAGAAGGAACAGTAGTTATATCATTCTGAAAAAGATGTCGAGTCTTACTGGATCAAAGTTTAATCTACCTCTAATATTGTCATCTTTGCAAATAGTTATACCCAAGTAACATACATGAGATTTAACAGGGATATTATAAAGGGAAGAGGCAGAGCAGGACTTTATGGCAAGCAGCTCACATTTATCTAGATTTAAAGTTAAGCCAGAGGCTTTAGAAAACACTTTAATACAATCTATAGCATCTTTTAGAAAAAGAGTGGTTTCGTCTGCTAACTGGCTTATGAGAATGTGAAAGTATGAACAGTTCATGGAGGGTTAATTTCAGAACCTTCAATGAAAGCACGGTAACCAACAAAGTAAGCTCTTTCCCCCTCCTTACGTGCCTTTTCCACAGCCGGCCATAGTAAGAGCCTCCTTTCTCGGTCGAAAGCAGCAAGGTCCTCAGTAAACCGAAGACCGTTCGCACGCAGAAACTCAGATGATTTCGCCGCTCTCCATACCGCGTCTCTTGCCACCCGGGAAGAAAGAGGAGTTGAAAACGGAGCACTGCAGTCACTGATTCCTGCGACTCTTGCGCACTGTTTGCTGTCTTTATTGCAGTTAAATGAAGTTGGTTAGATATATTTCTCAAATAAACGTTTTAGATATTTACATGTGGTAACAGAAAGCCTTTTCATTCAGTAATTTATGTCCTGCTTAATACAGCGCCTGTATGTACAAGAATAGTTCAACATAACAAGCTTGTACTATTTTAATATTAATATAGTGTGTACTATAATTTTCCGTTTTATTTAATGTAATTCAGAAATAAATATTAAATATATTAAGTTTAAAAAAAAACTTTTACAGTTAAAAACATGCCAGCATTTGTGTAAATAAATATAAAAAGTAGGTCATACATTTTTAAAGATCACATTGCATAGCCTATAACGAAAATAAAATACGGTCGATCATATATTAATCAATAATAATTCACAAAGTAAAAACACAGTATACATGTAGTTAAAGCGAAATTTAATGGAGGAATTTAAGTAATTTTAGAAGTCCAAAGTTCTGTAGAAGTACACCGCTGTCCTTTTTGTATTGTTTCAATATTAAGCCATTTTATTCTTGAACTGGATAATGAGTTTCTTTTCAGACCACTTGCCTTTATGGATGTGAAACTTGCCATGTGTAAAAAGATTTAATATAAAAAAATATGACTTGTGTCCATGTCATTTTCCCATAGAAAATAAAAACAAAATCATGTTGTCTTTTTATTGGCCAACTATACGGGGAATTTAATTTAAAGAAAAAGAAAGAAGAAGTGACGTGACGTGGCCAAGTGCTGTACATTCACTCCCCCCACCTACAATCCCTGCCGGTACAAGACTCGAACCCGCAACCTTTGGGTTACGAGTCCGACTCTCTAACCATTAGGCCACAACTTCCCTGTAAAGTAGGGGAAGTCGTGTACTCGTGTATTTACACAGTGTACTCACAAATTATCCAAGGAAGGACATAAACCGAAATAACAAGTGAAAAGGTTTCAAGCAGTGGTGTCTGGAGAAGTGGGTATACTCTTAAATGTATGCCCCAATTTTTTTTTAAAGCGACCCAGCAAAGGATGAACACCCTGTGTTATAAACAGCGACGTGTAAAACTAGTCTTGTATATTTAATGCAACCCAAAATGGGCCAGTAGTATTGCCAAAAGACCACTAAACCTGCTGTCTTGACCTTACATGCTGCTACTATACGGATCCATTCAGAATAACTAGACCAGCACATTATCTAAAACACCTTCAGTCACCATCCAGTATAACACTCGTGCTTTTAAACCAAATGCACGCTGAAAATAATAATTTACTGACATCTAGACTCGAATCTCCACAATATCTGATGAAATCGGTTGGGTTTTCTCTGTATTAGAGCTGTTTTGAATTTACTGTTTGAACGCATTCGTTTAATGGATCCTTGGACTGAAAAGTTTACAGGAGTTTACCGGTTTTTAAGCTATTGTTT
>NW_015638019.1:1317142-1317866 GCF_001515625.1 Sinocyclocheilus rhinocerous | reverse complement strand
TCATGAAATCAAAAATGACCCTACTTACTTTTTAGTGCACATTACTAGTCTTGTGGTGAACAATTGAACCGTGCAAGTCAATACACTGGGAAAAAAATGTTCTGCCATCGTAATCTTTAATCAAAAACTGAAAATTGGCTTCTGCTCTGGATTGGCGTTCTTGCTATGATGACATCAGTTTGACGGCTTCGGGAGAATCCTCTTGTTAAGTCATGATGTAAGGACTGCTGATACCGGGTGCATGCCTCTACTCATTTCACTTGAGAATAACTATCTCAACAGCCATTTATGAGCATTATTTAATTAATATTACATATTTAAGCTAAGCATTTAAAATTTTGCTGTGCACAAACTACAGTCTCCGTGCTCAGTGTCTCAGACACTAATATTTTAGCTGAATCTCTGAAAGGCCATCTGGGATTTCAGTGTGGAGATAAAGATTAGGGTTATAATTTTTTCAGTATTACATGACATTGTGGGTGTATATTAGCACAGTTTGTTGTTTTCTCGTGGCGTCTGGCAGAGCGTTAGGACCCAGAAGCAGTGAAGCGTGATGTCAGACATAACAAGCAGATATTCTTAACCACTCCTATCCAACCGTGAATCTGCTATGAGCAAGAGGTGGAGTGGAGGTGCACCACAATAAAACCCCGCCCTTTATTCAATATTCCATTTCACTTGGAAATACATCACAACACTGAAGTCAGTTGCAACTTCCGGTTCA